>NW_022436966.1:6777272-6807272 GCF_009761245.1 Sapajus apella
GAAGGAAGGAAGGAAGGAAGGAAGGAAGGAAGGAAGGAAGGAAGGAAAGGAGGGAAGGGATAGGGGAGAGGAATGAAGGGAGGGAGGAAGGAAGGAAAAAAGAAATTAAGTTTCCTTCTTGTGAAAAACTAGAGACAGGCACCCAGGACTGATAAAGCAACCTTAAGATGTCATCAGTAACTGAGGCTTGTCTCTTTCTGCTCTGCCATCTTACCAGGTGGTTTCTAACCTCAAAGCCCCTTGATGGTTTAGGATAGTTGCTAAAGCTTAGCTGTAACATTCCAATTGCTGCCTAACAAGAATGAATAAAAGGAAAGGCAAAGGAGAAACAACAGACACTGGCGTCTACTTGAGAGTGGAGCTTGGGAGGAGGGAGAGGAGCAGAAAATATAACTACTAGGTACTGGGCTTAATACCCAAGTAATGAATAATCTGTACAGCAAACCCCCATGACATGAGTTTACCTATATAATAAACCTTCACATGTGTCCCCAAACCTAAATAAAATTTCAAAAAAAGAAGGGGAAAGGGGTTTCTCCCTAGTGGAGTTAACTCCTTTTAAACAGCTTTCCCAGAACCCCACAGAGCACTTCTGCATCTATCTGTTTGGCCAGAGCTCAGTCACATGACCATACTTAGCTGCAAGGGAGGTTGAGAATTGTCTCTAATTGTGGTTGGCAAGGGGCCTGACTAAAACTCAGGTTCCCTTCTTAAGAAGGAAGAGAAAGTGAATGTTGGGGTAGATAACAAGCAGCCTCTGCTACAGAAATGCTTAAATGCCTGGGGTGTGAAATATTTTTAAAGGTATATTTCAAGAACCAGGAGAAAATATGCTTCATAGGGCTCCTGTAACTTTAAAGTGAGAACCCCATAAAGCACGCAATGCCTGATGTATACATGCTCAAGAAGTAGTAGCTAAATAGCAGCATCACTTTTAATGGCAAAAACTGCCATTACTTTTGCTCCTACCTAATATTAGGACTAATCATGCATATTTTCATCATTTATTTTTTCCTTTTAATTTGTATTTTTAGTTCTAGGGCACATGTGCAGGACGTGCATGTTTGTTACATAGATAAATGTGTAGGATAATCATGCATATTTTTAATGTTTGATTTAGAATAAGGTAAGCAATCAAAGGCTTTGGAGACATAGAGAGTGGTATTCAGCCCTTGCTTACCTGGTAAGTTTATCTCTGACCTTTCCCTGTCTTTTCTCCTGCATCTTATTTCTGCTTCTAGCTCAGGTTTTTAAGTCTCCCTTGCCACATCTTAGCACTGTCAACTGTACCCACTCAATAATATTGTGTAAACCCATGAGTTACTACTTCAAATTTAGAGAAAGTGTATGGTTTAAAAGAGTCATAGTTAAGAGAGGCAGGAGAGTGTAATGTTTCAGAGCTTGGACTTTGGCATCAAATGTAAAACCCCAGCACCAACATTTGATCAAGGGTCCTTAACATGTCTAAATCTCAGTTTTCTCATCTGCAAATTGAAGATAATAGTTCCTCTCTCACAAATCATGCGTATAAAGCACTTAAGTCAGATACTGGCACGTTGTAAGCAATTAATAAATGGTGGTGATTGTTCTGCTGCTGGAAGAAAGGGTGGTAGAGAAGGGAAACCACAATAATGGAGAGCCTCCTCTATGCCTCTGTGTCGGCATTATACGTTATATAAAAGTTTTATATCGCTTTTATTCCTTGTACTAATCCTGCACATTGTTACGCCTTTGCTACGGTTTAGTGTTTCTATCTCCTCTAAAATTCATCTTAAAATTTAATCCCCCAATGCAACAGCATTAAAATGTGAGGCCTTTAGGAAGTGATTAAGTCATGAGAAGAGAACCCTCATGAATGGAATTGTGACCTTTTAAAAGGACTGGGGTACTAGGTAGGCCCTTTTTTGTCCTTCAGCTCTTCTGCCATGTGAGCACACAGAGGTTGCCCCTTCTGCCATATAAGGAGGCAGCAACAAGCTGCCAACTTGGAAGCAGACACCGACTCTACTGGTGCCTTGATCTTGGATATCCCAGCCTCCAGAATGGTATGGAATAAATTCCTATTCTTATAAATTACCCAGTCTTGGGTACTTTTGCTATAATGCACAGACTGAGACACTCTCTTCATAGATAGAAAACAGACACTTAGAATGATAAAAAGAACTTGCCAAAGATGGAGAACTTATCAATGTCAGTAGCGTTATTTGGTCCCAGGTCTGTGTTTCTGAAGGTCATGCTCTTCCCACTCATTTATCAAGGAGAAGCTGGCATACCAATTTCTAATTCATCCCCTTGATACACCAAAGAGGCAGAGTAGAATGTAAGACATGGGCCACAGTGATTACTTTCAGGACTGACTGAACCTCAAAAGAATGTTTCCAGCCTTTGACATGAACAGTAATTCTTCTTTTGAATATGGGTTTATCATCCTATTTTTAACATTAAAATGGCTCAATCACAATGGAATGTTAGGAAACCTGCTAGTGTAGTTTTTTAATGTTTAAGTTAAATCTTATTTTATTGTTCCTCAAAACTAAAATTTCCTTTAGATGACATTCGCATACTACACATGGATCTGAAACAGTTAAGTAAAATGAACATCATTTTTTAATGATACCTCTCATGTAAGAAACGTGTACTTATAGATCTTCTGGTAATTCTCTGCATTAATTCCTTGACCTCAAACTGACCAGAGAAGGTCAACAATTCCTGTAATGTCCCTGAGTGGTACATTTTCATCTCTAACTTAGCTGAAAAGTATATAAAAGCAAAGCAGTCAGAAAGCACCCAAATAGCTATACAGCTGAGATGACCCCAAAATGCAAGTTAATCCCTCCAAGGTCAATTGTAATTTATGTTCAATTAACTGGCTCAAAAAGCCTGTTTCAGACAGAAGCCAGAAATTAGGAAGCCTGTTGCTTGACTTTTTAGTGGGGAACCCTTTTCGTGATAGCCGCCATCAGGGGCCAAAAGAGACTATCAGCGGGGCTTCCCCCTAAATGAGAACAGCTAAATATTTTCCTGCTACCCAACTAACCATACCAACTCGCTCCAGGGATGTGCTTTAAAAAAAAAATGGAAGGATTTGGATAGAAAGTCTATTGTTATTGGCAACCGAGCATGTGAATAGGAGAGCTGAGCTCAGTCTCTCTTTCAACATGGAAGGTACGAAGTTTAAGCCTCCTTTAGCACATCAAGAAGACACAGGAGGTAACTTAGAGTGATTTCCATTGACCAAATCTGAAAAAAAAAGGCCTCCAAATAAATAATGTAGTCACAAATCATAACCCATTAAATAAAAGAATCCATTAGCCCGTTTTAATAGAAAACAGGACATGAATAAATAAAATTGGAAAAAGGCAAAATGCTTCCTTACAATAGAATGCCAACTGGTAAATAAAATGATAGAGTTAGGGGATCAACAATGGGTGTTAACACTAGTGGTCCAAGGTTTGATGCAGAACAGAATGTTACTATAATAATCTCAAAATAACTTTTATTTGGCAGACAGCAACTTGTGATCAAAATAATTAAAGTAAATGTCACCATTACTGAGACAAACGAACATTATGTACCAGCTGATACTGTGTGCTGAAGGCACAGCATCCCTTCTGTGGTGCTCCTGCCAACAAAGCATAACCTAAATCCAATCATAAGGAAACATCAAACAAGCCCCAACTAAGGGACATTCCACAGAATAACTGGTCTGTACTCTTCAAAAACGTCAAGGTCAAGAAAATCCAAGAAAGGCTGAGGAACTGCTTGTTCCAGATTAAAGGAAACAAAAGAGATGTGACAAGAAATAATATACAATCCTGGAGTAGACACTGGATTAGGGGGAAAAATGGTATAAAGGATATTATTGTGGCAACTGATAATGTTTAAATAGGGGCTGGGAATTAGATAATAGTATTGTGTTGATATTAAGTTTCCTGATTTTCATAGTTATCCTATGGTTATGAACAAAATTTCTTTGTTCATAGAACATACACACTGATTTACTAGTAAAAGACTATAATGTCACCAACTTACCTTCAAATGAGTCAGAAAAAGTGTATGAGTTATATGAAAAAGAGAGTGATAAAAGAAAATTAAGATGTATACAATTATTGGTATCTGAGTAAAGAAAGGATTACAGGAGTTTCTTGTACTATTCTTGCAATTTCTCTGCAAGTTTAAAATTACATCAAAATGAATTATTTCATACTTAATGAACATTTACCTATGTCACAACACAGGAAGTGAGAGCAATATGCTCTTTGCACTTGTTAATACATAGTGAGGCTGGGCATGTGGCTCAAGCCTGTAATCCCAACACTTTGGGAGGCCAAGTCGGGCAGATCACCTGAGGTCAGGAGTTCAAGACCAGCCTGGCCAACATGGTGAAGCCCAGTCTCTACTAAAAATACAAAAAAAAAAAAAAAAAAAAAATAGCCGGCATGGTGGCTCACGCCTGTAATTTCAGCTACATAGGAAGCTGAGGCAGGAGAATCGTTTGAAGCCAGGAGGCAGAGGTTGCAGTAAGCCGAGGTTGCCCTATTGCACTCCAGCCTGGGTAACATGGGCAAGAAACTCTGTCTCAAAAAAAAAAATAGTGATGGGGCTTATGTTCATTAATCTTCTATTCAAATAAATGTTGTACAGCAGCAGTCCCCAACCTTTTTGGCACCAGGGACCAGTTTTATAAAGACAATTTTCCCACGGACCCACATTGCAGAGGTATGGTTTCCAGATGATTCAAGCTGACTACATTTATTGTGCACTTTCTTTTTTTTCCCCCCACTTATTTATTTTATTGCATTTTAGGGTTTGGGGTACATGTGAAGGACATGCAAGATTGTTCCATAGGTACACACGTGGCAGTGTGATTTGCTGCCTTCCTCCCCATCACCTACATCTGGTATCTCTCCCCTTGCTATCTCTCCCCAACTCCACACCCCCCACCATCCCTCCCCTATTTCCCCCCAACTGACCACAGTGTGAAGTGCTCCACTCCCTGTGTCCATGTGTTCTCATTGTTCAACACCCGCCTATGAGTAAGAACATGCGGTGTTTGATCTTCTGCTCTTCTGTCAGTTTGCTGAGAATGATGGTTTCCAGGTTCATCCATGTCCCTACAAAGAACACAAACTCATCGTTTTTGATGGTTGCATAATATTCCATGGTGTATATGTGCCACATTTTCCCTGTCCAGTCTATCATCGATTGGCATTTGGGTTGGTTCCAGGTCTTTGCTATTGTAAACAGTGCTGCAATGAACATTCGTGTGCACATGTCCTTACAGTAGAACGATTTATAATCCTCTGGATATATACCCAGTAATGGGATTGCTGGGTCAAATGGAATTTCTATTTCTAGGTCCTTGAGGAATCGCCACACTGTCTTCCACAATGGTTGAACTAATTTACACTCCCACCAACAGTGTAAAAGTGTTCCTATTTCTCCACATCCTCTCCAGTATCTGTTGTCTCCAGATTTTTTAATGATCGCCATTCTAACTGGCGTGAGATGGTATCTCAATGTTGTTTTTATTTGCATTTCTCTGATGACCAGTGATGATGAGCATTTTTTCATATGTTTGTTGGCCTCATGTATGTCTTGTTTTGTAACCTATCTGTTCATATCCTTTGCCCACTTTTGAATGGGCTTGTTTGTTTTTTTCTTGTAAATCTGTTTTACATCTTTGTAAATTCTGGATATCAGCCCTTTGTCAGATGGGTAAACTGCAAAAATTTTTTCCCATTCTGTTGGTTGCCGATTCACTCTAATGACTGTTTCTTTTGCTGTGCAGAAGCTTTGGAGTTTGATTAGGTCCCATTTGTCTATTTTGGCTTTTGTTGTCAATGCTTTTGGTGTTTGGTCATGAAGTCCTTGCCTACACCTATGTCCTGAATGGTTTTGCCTAGATTTTCTTCTAGGGTTTTTATGGTGTTAGGTCTTATGTTTAAGTCTTTAATCCATCTGGAGTTAATTTTAGTGTAAGGTGTCAAGAAGGGGTCCAGTTTCTGCTTTCTGCACATGGCTAGCCAGTTTTCCCAACACCATTTATTAAACAGGGAATCCTTTCCCCATTGCTTGTTTTTGTCTGGTTTGTCAAAGATCAGATGGTTATAGATATGTTGTGTTGCCTCCAAGACCTCTGTTCTGTTCCATTGGTCTATATCTCTGTTTTGGTACCAGTACCATGCTGTTTTGATTACTGTAGCCTTGTAGTATAGTTTGAAGTCCGGTAGTGTGATGCCTCCCACTTTGTTCTTTTTGCTTAGAATTGACTTGGCTATGCGGGCTCTCTTCTGGTTCCTTATGAAGTTTAAGGTGGTTTTTTCCAGTTCTGTGAAGAAGGTCATTGGTAGCTTGATGGGATAGCATTGAATCTGTAAATTACTTTGGGCAGTATGGCCATTTTCACAATATTGATTCTTCCTAACCATGAACATGGAATGTTTCTCCATCTGTTTGTGTCCTCTCTTATTTCATTGAGCAGTGGCTTGTAGTTCTCCTTGAAGAGGTCCTTTACGTTCCTTGTTAGTTGTATTCCTAGGTATTTTATTCTCTTTGTGGCAATTGTGAATGTAATTTCGTTCTTGATTTGGCTCTCTTTATGTCTGTTATTGGTGTATAGGAATGCTTGTGATTTTTGCACATTGATTTTGTATCCTGAGACTTTGCTGAAGCTGCTTATCAGTTTCAGGAGATTTTGGGCTGAGACAATGGGGTCTCCTAGATATACAATCATGTCATCTGCAAATAGAGACAATTTGACTTTCTCCTTTCCTATTTGAATGCCCTTTATTTCTTTTTCTTCCCTGATTGCTCTGGCTAGAACCTCTAATACTATATTTAATAGAAGTGGTGAGAGAGGGCATCCTTGTCTGGTGCCACATTTCAAGGGGAATGCTTCCAATTTTTGCCCATTCAGTATGATATTGGCTGTTGGTTTGTCATAAATAGCTTTTATTATTTTGAGATACGTTGCATCAATACCTAGCTTATTGAGGGTTTTTAGCATAAAGGGCTGTTGAATTTTGTCAAAGGCCTTCTCTGCATCAATTGAGATAATCATGTGGTTTTTGTCTTTAGTTCTGTTTATGGGGTGAATTACGTTTATAGACTTGCGTATGTTGAACCAGCCTTGCATCCCCAGGATGAAGCCTGCTTGATCATGTTGGATAAGCTTTTTGATGTGCTGTTGCAATTGGCTTGTCAGTATTTTATTGAAGATTTTTGCATCTATGTTCATCATGGATATTGGCCTGAAGTTTTCTTTTCTTGTTGACTGTCTGCCGGGTTTTGGAATCAGGATGATGTTCGTCTCATAAAATGATTTGGGAAGAATTCCGCCTTTTTATATTGTTTGGAATAGTTTCAGAAGGAATGGTACCAGCTCCTTTTTGTATGTCTGGTAGAATTCGGCTGTGAACCTGTCTGGACCTGGGCTTTTTTTGGGAGGTAATCTCTTAATTGCTGCCTCAACTTCAGACCTTGTTATGGGTTTGTTCAGGGTTTCGGCTTCTTTCTGGTTTAGGCTTGGGAGGAGGCAAGTGTCCAGGAATTTATCCATTTCTTCCAGTTTTACTAGTTTATGTGCATAGAGTTGTTTGTAATAATCTCTGATGATGGTTTGAATTTCTGTGGAATCTGTGGTGATATCCCCTTTATCGTTTTTTATGGCATCAATTTGGTTATTCTCTCTTTTCTTTTTTATTAATCTGGCTAGTGGTCTATTTTGTTGATCTTTTCAAAAAACCAGGTCCTGGATTTATTGATTTTTTTGAAGGGTTTTTTGTGTCTCTATCTCCTTCAGTTCTGCTCTGATCTTAGCTATTTCTTGTCTTCTGCTAGACTTTGAGTTTTTTTGATCTTGCTGCTCTAGCTCTTTCAGTTTTGACGATAGGGTGTCAATTTTTGATCTCTCCTTGCTTCTCATGTGGGCACTTATTGCTATATATTTTCCTCTAGAGACTGCTTTAAATGTGTCCCAGAGATTCTGGTATGTTGTGTCTTCATTCTCGTTGGTTTCGAAGAACATCTTTATTTCTGTCTTCATTTCATTGTTTATCCAGTCAACATTCAAGAGCAAGTTGTTCAGTTTCCATGAAGCTGTGCGGTTCTGGGTTAGTTTTTGAATTCTGAGTTCTAACTTGATTGCACTGTGGTCTGAGAGACTGTTTGTTATGATTTCTGTTCTTTTGCATTTGCTGAGGAGTGATTTACTCCCAATTATGTGGTCAATTTTAGAGTACGTGTGATGTGGTGCTGAGAAGAATGTGTATTCTGTGGATTTGGGATGGAGAGTTCTGTAAATGTCTATTAGGTTTGCTTGGTCCAGGTCTGAGTTCAAGTCCTGGATATCCTTGTTAATTTTCTGTCTGGTTGATCTGTCTAATATTGACAATGGGGTGTTAAAGTTGCCCAGTATAATTGTGTGGGAGTCTAAATCTCCTTGTAAGTCATTAAGAACTTGCCTTATGTATCTGGGTGCTCCTGTATTGGGTGTGTATATATTTAGGATCGTTAGCTCTTCTTGTTGCATTGATCCTTTTACCGTTATGTAATGTCGTTCTTTGTCTCTTATGATCTTTGTTGCTTTAAAGTCTAATTTATCGGAGATGAGAATTGCAACTCCTGGTTTTTTTTTTTTTTGCTCTCCATTTGCTTGGTAAATCTTCCTCCATCCCTTTATTTTGAGCCTTTGTGTATCCTTGCATGTGATATGAGTTTCCTGGATACAGCACACCGATGGGTTTTGGCTTTTTATCCAATTTGCCAGTCTGTGTCTTTTGATTGGGACATTTAGTCCATTTACATTTAGGGTTAATATTGTTATGTGTGAATTTGATACTGCCATTTTGGTGCTAGCTGGCTGTTTTGCCCATTAGTTGATGCAGATTCTTCATTGTGTTGATTCTCTTTATCATTTGGCATGTTTTTGGAGTGGCTGGTACTGGTTGTTACTTTATATGTGTAGAGCCTGTTTCAGGAGCTCTTGTAAAGCTGGCCTGGTGGTGACGAAATCTCTGAGTACTTGCATGTTCACAAAGGATTTTATTTTTCCTTCACTTATGAAGCTTAGTTTGGCTGGATAGGAGAGTCTTGGTTGAAAGTTCTTTTCTTTAAGGATGTTGAATATTGGCCCCACTGTGCACTTTATTTCTATTACTACATTGTAATATATAATGAAATAATTATACAACCCACCATAATGTAGAATCATTGGGAGGCCTGCACTTGTTTTCCTGCAACTAGATGGTCTTAGCTTGGGGGGTGATTGGAGACAGCAACACATCATGAGGTATTAGATTCTCATAAGGAGCATGCAACCTAGATCCCTCACATGCACAGTTTCACAATAGGGTTCATGCTTCTGTGAGAATCTAATGCCACAGCTGATCTGACAGGAGGCAGAATTCAGGGGGCAATGTGAGTGATGGGGAGGAAATGTAAATACAGATGAAGCTTTACTGGTTCACTTGCTCGCTCATGGCTCACCTCCTGCTGGGTGTCCTGGTTCCTAACAGCCACAGACCAGTAAGGGTCTGTGGCCGAGGGGTTGGAGACCCCTATTGTACAGCATGGACTGAATCAGAGACCCTAGGGGGAGGAGCCTTTCTCACAACACTTTGAGATGACACATTCCCACATGCAACTTGACATTAGGTTGTGAAAGTTTTTCATCTGAGACAATATTTACATCTTCAGCTGAGTTTTTAAAAGGTAATATTGGGGGCATTTGTAGAAAAACAGCATTGTCTAATGTAAGACTGAAAACAAAAGTTGATGTTGATCAAACTCCAGTAGCTAATCCCTGAAATATGGTGGATCCAGGGGTCTTTCTGGGAAACCTGATCAACAAGAGATTGTGTTTGCTGTGATTTTCATCACTGAAAGGATCCTAAGTTGCTACTTCAATTAGAATTGAAGAAAGCCATTTCAAAAGGTTACTAAATTAAACTGTTTCGTGGCAAATACGATAAAAATGACAACATTTAAATTTGGATAGCATGTTTTAAAACACACCGCATACACTTTTACTGTTCACTATTCTTCTCATAACACCTTTAAAGTAAGTTTCAAAGATAGAATTATCCCCATTTTACAGGTGAACAAACTGATGTTCACTATGATTGATTTGACCAAGACCACACAGTAAGTAAAAGGGAACGCTAGAATTAGTTTATAAAATTTCCCAGTTTCCAGCCCTCCATATTATTTCCAAGAACAACAACCAGGAAAATTCACCGAAGGCAAACATTTAATGAACATACCTTTGCTTATAGCAGGTTCAGTACACTACGTGTTATTGTTACTAAAGTGGACTTTACAAGTCAGCATAGATTATTCTAAGCCAACAGCCACAGATAGGCTCACCAGACAATGTCAGATCTGTTTTGGGGCTACTGCAATACTTTTAGTAGAATCTGCTATCAACACAGAAACATACAACTTAATGCCAAGGAGATTCCCCTGTCAACATCATCATGCTGACATTTCTAAGTGTTCTAAAGTATTTTAGAAACGCGTTTTTAATTAAAAGTGCCCAACCTTAGAATCAACCTGAGACAGATACCTTAAATACTACAGAGAATTAACCAGGTAGGATGACTGGCCCAAATTTCACACTCATAAGAGGGTAAAATCATTCACTGTAGCTTATGCTCACATACAGGCTTCATTCCTACTAAACATATTGAAAACACTGCCTGCAGATGCCATAACTAAACTTCGTTAAAAATGCAGTGCTGTCATTTGAAAAATAATGTATTTTTAAAATGACTTTAATGGCCCTCATGCTGATATACATGCAGGACAAGGTGAAGGAGAGTAAGAAACGTTCAAGAGCTGAAAAGAATAATGAAGGCACCTCTCATGGTAAGTGCTACAAAAGTGTTTGATAGATATTTGATAAAGAAAGCTGAGATAAAAACAGTGTTTCTCAGTAGATATCTCCCACATTCATTTTTACACTAAAAAAATAATTCATGCATTAACAATTTCTGAGGTTGTTGAGGAATTCAAACTCTAAACCTCCTGGTATTGCTTTGCTAGGGCTGCCATAGCAAAATACCACAGACCTGGTGACTTAACAAAATTTATGTTATTGCATTCTGGAGGCTTGAAGTCTGAAATCAAGGTAATATGCTTTGGCTGTGTCCCCACCCAAATCCCAACTTGAATTGTAGCTCCCATAATTCCTGTGTGTTGTGGGAGGGACCTAGTGGAAGATAATTGAATTGTGGGGCAGTATCCCCCATACTGTTCTCATAGTAGTGAATAAGTCTCATGAAATCTGATCATTTTATAAGGGGTTTCCCCTTTCAGTTGGCTCTCATTTATCTCTTGTCTGCCACCATGTAAGATGTACTTTTCACCTTCTGCCATGATTGTAAGGCCTCCCAAGCCACGTGGAACTCTGAGTTCATTAAACCTCATTTTCTTTATAAATTACCTAGTCTCGGGTATGTCTTTATCAGCAGCATGAAAATGGACTAATACACAAGGTGTGGGTGAGTTTGCTTTCTTCTGGGGCCTTGACCCCTGGCTTGCAGGTGGCTGTTTTCTCACTGTGTCCTCATAAGGACCTTCCTCTATGCTCCAGCATCCCTAGTGCCTCTTTTTATGTCTAAGCTTCCTCTCCTATACAGATACCAGTTAGATTGGATTAGAGCCCACACATACTACCTCATTTAACCTCAGTTACTTCTTTAAAGACCCTGTCTCCAAACACAGTCATATTCTAAGGTACTAGGATAGGACTTCAACACATGAATTTTGAGGAACACCATTCAGTCCACTATCTAAAGCCTAAGCTAATTCCTGGAAAGTTTTGAGCCATGTGCATCAAATTTCAGATGAGATTTGAGTACTTTCCTCAACCCAAGCTCAGTTTCAGATTTCCATCATGTAGTTTGGGTCCCCTTTGTGGCTTATTGTCTGTCCTGTATTATAAACTTAGAGGTACTGGTTTGTCCTAGGTATAGCACAAAAACTAGAGAAAACACCTCTTCATCTATTTGGGGGGTATTCAATTGCATTTGCTTTAAAAAGAAAAGTCAAAACTCCAGATATTTACTTGGATCTACTTATGGGAACGCATTGCCCCATTTGCCCTATGACCAGCCAGACAGTCACATATTTTTCTTTGTTTATATAACGAACAACAAGAGAAATTCCTATCTATATTGATAGATATATAACTTTGTCAATGACACGGGCAAAGTATTTTCATGACACGCCTTGTGGATGAGCTGGGGTAACACATAATGTTCACCCACAGGTATGTGGATGCTTTTTTACCTCAAGACACTGCTTAATGACTGCAGTATCTAAATTACCCTTCCAGAGAGAAGAAGTCTTACAAATACATGCCTGCATGGCCGGGTCACCTCAAGATACTGGGGAGTGTGAAAACTCCGCCATTTTTTGACTTCAAACGTGAAGCAAGAGTGATGTACGTCACTGACAGTATGATCTTCTACCTAGCAGGGCCTGGCAACCTTGCAGCTAATTTCACTCTGTTTTCCTATTCCCAGAATGAGAACTCTGATAACTGCATAGTTTTGGGTTGTAAAAAGTACTTCAGACACATATCCGGATGCATTAACACATTGTCTCCTGGAATGATAACTCAGTATGCCTAGGCATTACTGAAGAAAACCACACAGCCATGCACATAACCTTGCCCTTAATATCCAATTCCATGTAAGTCCTTGATGTTAGCCTGCAAGCTTTGCATTTTTGGTCAGCTCCCTCTCCCATTTTCCATGATGACTGTTAATATTTCACATTCAACTCAAGCCTTTCCTTTTCCTTTACTCTTTGGGGTGACCAAACTTCTCAGTTTGCCCAGGACTGAGGGGGTTCTTCGGAGACAGGCTTTAAGTCCTAAAACCTGGTCACCCTCCTACTTCCTCACTCATCATCAAATGATGTCTCTACCAATATCTCAAAAAAAGGTGAAGGTTTTTAAGTATGAACTGTCCCAAATTCTTCCTCCATTACCCCCCAACCTGGTCATACAACTGTACCCATCACCTGCCTTCATCCTAGGAGGCCAGGCTCTTCCCCTGCTGAGGAAAAGCTCTGCTCCTCCATTCTCCACCTGGATGATGGATCTCTCCATTATTTAACACTCCTTCTTGCAATTTCAGCATATCCTCTTCCTTCCCTTCATTATACAAATATGTTCAAGTCTTTCCTATCTTCAAAATTATATATCCTTGTTCCCCTTTATCACTTATGACCTCTTCCTTTCTTTTCTTTCAGCACAAACTTCTTGAAAGAGATTGTGAATGATTTCATCTACTCCAATGATTCCTCCCAAATTTTTATCTCCAGCCCAGACTCCACTAAAACACAGACCTATATTTTCATTGTCTTAATGAGCATCTCTGTCTTGATAAACCAAAAGTACCTTGATCTCAAAATATCTAAAACAAGTTTAACATCCTCCTTTCTAACCTGTTCCTTCTAAAGTTATCTTTCCAGCAAATGGGGCCGCATCTGCCCAATTTTCCAAAGCAGAAACCATGCCATGGTTCTCAATATCTCATCCCCTCCTCTTGTACTCCTATCACCTAGTATCTTCTGGTAGTCATCATACTTACCTCCCCTCTCCACTATCATCACAACAGTGTTTTCTCTGGTTTCTTAGCTCCCTGGCTTAAACTGTCATTCATGAAACTGATACCTGTGAGGTCATGGACTGAGCTACTTCTATTACCTGGGAGTAGACTAAACCTTTTATCTAGCCCTTTGAACGGCAAACTGGACACAAGGATGTTACCCCTGGGTTAGTGAGCAATGTCTAATTTGTTCATTAAAATGACTGAATCAATGTCGCACTGGCTTTGTGGGTGAATCAGATAACAATATAAGTTAACTGAAGGCAGCCCAAGATGATGACTGTATTTCTTCATAGACATGCCATTTGTTGGTGGACAGCATTCCACCTATATGGAGACCAATGTCTCTATTTTTGCAGTGTTTTACAATGTTAACCCCTGTAACCTCTATTATCCCAGCCTCTGGGGCTTAATGATTGAGAGTAACTCAAGCTGTTACAGAAGACACTGGTCACTTCATGTCCTTGGCTGTTAGAATCTTCAACTCATGTTCTACAATGTCTCACATCTGCCTCTTTACTAGGGCTGCATTGGTCAATGTGTGACTTTCTAAATAAGCCACTTTCTCTTCCAATGTAGTGCCCTTCCCTGGAACATTCTTCTCCTCTCTTTCCAGCATTCTCAAATGAGTATCTTCAGAAATTAATATGAAAGATTTTCCTTTAAAAAAATAAAATAAGAAATGCCACTCCTGGAACTGTCTCCTTTCAAAGCTATTCTTCCAGTGGCTCACCCCTGTAATCATAACACTTTGGGAGGCTGAGGCAGGGGGATCACCTGAAGTCAGGAGTTCGAGACAGGCCTGGTCAGCATGGTGAAACCCCATTTCTACTAAAAATACAAAAATTAACCAGCATGGTGGCGGGCACCTGTAATCCCAGCTACTCAGAAAGCTGAGGCAGGAGAATCGCTTGAACCCTGGATGTGGAGGCTGCAGTGAGCTAAGATTGTGCCACTGCACTCCAGCCTAGGCCACAGAGCAAGACTCTGTCTCTAAATAAATAAATCATAAAAAATAAAAATAAAATAAAAAAAATAAAAAGCTATTCTTCACCCTTCCTTACTCTGCTCTAGATTTCAGAACTCCAGAATGTGTCTCCCTCCTTTATCCCTTCCATAGTTCCAGCTCCCACTGGACATGCCTCCCCTGCTTACATCTTCTACCAAGTGGTCCCACCCCCTGGAGTCTGGTGACTCACCTGCACCCTCTGTCCCTAGTCTAGGAGTGGTTACAGTTTCCGGCTATTTCCTGCCTCAGGGTTGCCTTGCTGCTGCCTGGTGGACTTCGCAGCCTCTCCTGTACCCTGTGTAACCAATTTACTGCATTCAATTCTTTCCCTTGTATACATTCAGAGTAGTTTCTGATTTCTTGGTTGAACTCTGATGTAAAAACATATCCTGATCTCTACTCTCCCTCACCTTAGCCCATGACAAAGACTTTTGGGGACTCCTTTCTTCCATTTTCTCGGTTTAACTTTTGTGCTCCCACAGCACCTGTGTATACTGCTATGGAGTGGGACTGTGGGGTTTTTATCAGCTCTACCCCAAGACGAGCTCTTGAGGACACAAAAAATGCCCTGTTAATCTCAATATCTCCAGTGTCCTGCTGACTACTCAAGATTCTAAAACCCACAAATGTGCAGAGAATTTTTTCAGTCTTATAAAGCATTCAATGGAATATGCTAGAAATGCTCAAGGATTTAAGACAAGGTCCAGGCTAGTATAACACAAAGTTAAATAAAAACTAGTAAATCTGTGGATTTTTACAAGCTGGGGAGGGATGGAGGTGTGCCTTAGAGGTTGCGCTTCTCTCTTTGGAATATGGCATGTTATTTTTCAGTCTGTTAGATCACAATCTAGTCATTGGTGGAAAACTCACCTTTTATTTCAGTGAAGCAACTTAATCAATAAAGGTATTAATTACCTCAGCAAATGCTTTAGAACACTAAGGCATTGCCACATTCCTTCTGGTGCCAGAGAAAAGCAAAGGAAAATGTCTGCAAATTCTAAGAGACACTTAGAACTTTGAGGTCAGAGTAATATTCCCTTATAAGTCTGAAAAAAATCTAGAACTCTACGAGTTCAGAAAAAAACTAGAACCCTGTGAGAGATGTTATTTTATTCTATATAATTTAAAACAATACCTTGCCATAATCTGAAACACAAAATGATTTATAAAAAAAGAAATATATTAGTATTATTTAGAGATTAGGAGAAAGATCCATGGAAAATGAATTGCATGTGTTCTAGCAATTCATTTAGGATTACTAATCAGAGTGCCTGCAAGTCTGGTCAGTGAGCTAGCCACCTCCGCTCTCCAAACTTTTCTACTAGTGGACTCTTTTCAACTAGGGCATAGGTGTTATACAACAGTATATCTATACTGTATTATTATGGACACCTTGAATTCTGTGTACCATAAAATCCTTAACCTTTAAGCTTCAGCATAAAGTAATAGAAGCATCCTTGCATGTGGCAATATTATAACACACGGAAACCAGAAAACAGGCTTCTAATTGTCTTCTTAAGATCGTAGAGTGCAAACAGAATTCATTTCTCCTTAATCGTAACAGCATACTCATATTATAAAATTTGTCTCGAGCTGACTTCCTGCTCTGGTGTGAATCATGGTGGTGGCTGATTTGGCAAGGTATGGCCCATGTGTTGTGTGAAATAGTGCAGGTGTCAGTTGCAACAGAGTCACCATTGTCTTCCTGTAATGAAGTCAGTTTAAACAGCTAAGTGTCTGAAAGTGAATCCCAGTGCATGGTGTCCAAAAGGTCAATTATCACAGGGTGTTAGACAATTGGGATTGTATTACTACTAACCAGGGTGCTTCAGTTTTTGTTTTTAATAATGCAATGCTCGTCTGTACTAATCAAGGGAACATATTACAGCAAATATTGAATCAGACATTGTGACACAATGACATATCTAAATTGCCAGTTTCTACAGAATCCACAAAACAACACTGACCATGAATTATACAAAGCATTTTATATACAATTTCCATCAAATTCCAGTCTTTTGTTTTAGAGGAATTTTACTTGAAACAAATGGATATGTCCTAAATGTTTTTTTTTTCTATTTAATACATATATTCTACCCCTTGCAATAATTACTATAGACAACTCCCAATTTTTTGTGGCGAGGGAGATTAATATTGAACAAGCAAATGCTTTAATTTTTTCCAAATAACTTCCAGAAATTTATTTTACTTCAAATAATATTTTATAGGCATTTACTTGGATTTTTGCATTTATAGTTCTTATTCTTCAAAGATGTTTCCTCCTAATACGAAAATTTTATTATTTTTGAAATTCTTCATATGAAAATGAAACCGGCATTTTCTAAAGAACAGAGCGAACCCCATCTTGATGGGAAAATTATATTAAAATAGCACACTGTTATGTATACAAATGCCTATTAAACTAAAGTGTCATATATTTTACTGAATTTTACAAAATAATCCATCACTTCTTTTTAAAGCCCTACTTTTTCCTTTAATTAATATTGTTTAATTTAGGGCAAACCTAAATATTTAAAACTAACAAACATGAATTGAAATATTATGGAAGTGGTGTTTGAATTATATATTTCACAAGATGTTTATAATGTTTTCTTTATTTTAATCTATGGGTGAATAAGTATATTTCTTTGTTGCAAAATTGGAGAAGCTACAGCACTTAGCATCTCTGGGCATTAATTCTTGTTGCCCAGGCACCAAAAGTTGGTTTTAAAATGATAAAATTCTTTAAGGTTTTAAACTTTCTTTATAGATTTCTAAAAGGACAGTAAATATATGTATATATATTTTTCTTGCCAAACATATTTAGATACATGCAGCTGATTTAAAACTGAACTTTTAAAAATTAACTTTTTAGGACTTAACTTGATAGTTATAGAAGCTTTAATTTTTGGAAGCCATTACATGTTCATTTTCCTTTCAGCATTAATTATCCATAATGATCTCCACTTATCATATACTCTGGAGAAAACTATATTTGTTTACATTTTCCAATGCTTTTTAAAATAAAAATAGTTTTCACTATTAACAGTAATGAGAAGGCTTTTCAATTATTAAAATCTTGGCATTTTTGAAGATTTGTCTCTGGCTATTTTAAATAAAAAGTTCTAATGTGAATATAACTGTTACATAAATTCCCCAAGTAATAGCTTAATTACTTATAAACTCTGGAAACAATTAGTTCATCATCCTTTGAAGTGAATAAGGCAACTTGCCAGGCTGCGAGCAAAAACGCTTGTCACTTTTTCATGTAATGAGCTTAGTTTCTTTTTGTTATTTTAGGTTATTTTGAAAAGGAAACTCGGTGGAATACACTTTAATGTTCAAAAGATTAAAAGTTGAATCATTCACTTCATAAATGGCCTCTGCAGCAACACTTAATAAAGTACAGAAAGAAATATTGAAGGCTCTGAAGATTATAATTTATGTTCTTATGGAAATCATTGAAACAGATCATCTGGTTCAAAGATAAAGTTATGCTTGAATGACACCAATATTGTAAAAGATTGACGGGGACTGTCCTCTCTTTCAGCCTCATAATACCATCCTTTACACAAACCACCAAATTACAGGAGGAGCCCTCTGGTCTCTACCCTGGCAGCTGCTCATCACTTTGTCGCCTTACCTTCCTCCCTCAGCTGCTACTTCTTGCTGTCTCTAGGTCTCCATCTCCCCACACGCACCTCTTTCTCCCTGGCCCCACCCCACCCATCTGGCTCTCCCAGCTCCCCTGCGCCTCTCCCTTTTTCATCGCAGTTCACTGTCAGGTGTTTTCCCCGCACTCTGGCCAAACATAGATCAAAGGAAGTTCTGAATGTAAGTGGTTATTGTGAGACTGAAACACTATATGTCTTAATATTATACAAAAAAACGAGGAAGAAGAAACGAAGATCGGAAGAGGATGCTGACTTCGTCTTGGCAGACTCTGGGTCTGCCTGAGTGGTCGCAGAGCGCAGGTGGGGAGAACAAGCAGCTCTGGGAGGCCGCCCTTCAGGCCAGCCGGTGACTAGAATTGCGGCCATGGTGTCAGGTGGAGCCTACGAGGCCGCCAGCTCCCTTCCGACCTTGGCGGTCAACGAGCAAGGTCATCTTTAACTCCACCTGGCCAGGGGAGTGTTTACCTGGCTCCCAGGGAGAGAAACCCAGGGCCAAGAGAGACGGGCAGGTCCCAAGGTGCCAGGAGGCTCCCCTTGGGGTCCATCTGGCTGGGGAGACCCCATGACAGATCTGGGACAGCAAACTTTTAGACCATTGTGCATATTTCAAAATGATATAACATACTTCCTATACTGCTCCCCTACTGGAAGTCATAATTACAACTCACCCTTCTCTTTGTCCGCCAGCATCGCTTTCAGCAGTCCCAGCGAGTCACCCTACTTTGGGGATGCGTTTTGCATTTTGCAGTGCCCCCATCCCTCCCCAGACCTATATGTCAAGGAATAGGGAGTTGAGACATGGCACGTTAACGTTTTTAACAGGGGACGCTCTCTGCTCCCACAGAAAAGGAGGGAGACCCTGAGGAGAGGGCGGCCGAGAGGAAGAGGGAAGGAATCACAGCACCGCTCCTGCGGAAATTCATATTCCGTGTATGTTCCTCCCTCACCTGAAATAAATCCTGCCGGCCTACCCACACAGACCCAGCAGCACTTATTTATTTGCATGTCATGCTTATAATATGGTAGAAAGCAAGACGGATCTTCGAGGAGGGGAGGGGATGAGGCTCACCTTTCAGGCTCACTCTCTTAAATAAAAAAGAATTGACCGGCTGGGCGCCTAAGAATTTATCTTCAGTTTGTGGTCATTATCTCTATTATATAGCCCTGGCAATAAATAAATCGGGTAGTTACTACCCAACAATAAAACTGTAGTGTATGGGACACCTTACTATTACTTTCTTAATAATCTGCCGTTTCTTTCACTTTAAATCTTCCCAGTCAAGTCTTCGCACTCGTCTACAAGGATCTATCTTCACCCCTTGAGGTACCAGACCGCTCGGATCATTTTTATATTTTGTGAACACAATAAGTTTTCCTGTCTAGACTTTGTTTTTCCTCCTATTTCTAGGCTGCCTAATCTGCTTCAAGACAAAGGGTCGGCCCAGATCAAATGTGTTTTTCCTCCAATTTCAACAGCGTTGGGCATCCAAGTTAATGAACATCGCCTCCCTCGCGGCCGCCAACTATGGGGCCGCTAGGAAAAAGGGAGCAACGCAGGCTCCCGGAGACCCAGACCAAGGAAGATGACCCGTGCTTCCGCGGTGGGCACGCCCTTGGGCGCGCGCGGGGTCCAAAGGCCCAGCTGGAGAAACCCTGCCTGGGGTAGTTCTACCTCTCAAGATCCTCACTCCTACTCTTGATTGTGTGTGTGTTTATGGAGGGATTCTAGGGGTCCTGTCCCCTCCTACTTCTCGCAGCTCGCCCCCCACCCGGGCATAGCGCGCCACCCGTGGACACGAGCGCGAGCAGCTTGAACCCGCTTGAGAAGTCGGTCCTGTCTCAAGTGCGGGCTCCCCTGAGTCCGCGGTCATTATAACCTCACGCTGGGGTTAGGCCTATGGAGCAGCCGAAGGGGTAGTGGTTGGCGGGGGGTGGGGGGGGGCGTCCTGAAAGGTTCCCAGACCCACGGGCTGGCGAAAGAGCCTCAGCGCTCACACCTGGGACTCGCCTCCTGCGCGCAACTGTTACGCGGCTCCCACCCCAGTCCCGACTGGCAGCCAGGCGGGAGGCGCAATCTGTTCGCGGGCCAGAGCCTCGCAGAGCCCCAGGGGCCCTCAGTCCCGCGGGGAGAAGGAGCTCAGCGGACGTCCATCCGGCGCCTTCCAAAAGCAGAGCCACACTGGCTTTCACGCCAGCGCGGAAAGTGACCGGTCCCCGCAAAGCGGTCGGCGGAGCCACCTGGGGCGGGCGTCTGGGGAGGAGCGGGTGGGGGGGGTGAGAAGGGAAAAGGGACAGTGGGACGGCGGGGAAAGAAAACAAACAGACCTCTGTCGCTCCCCCTTTTGTCTTTACACAGCTTATCTCAAGAAATCAACTCAACAACAGCAAGCCTCCGCCAGGCTTGTTTTTGTTTGTTTGTGTGACTTAGATCACAGATAGAACTAGAGACCAAACCTCTGAGAGAGAGAGAGACAGAGGGAGAGAGAGAGAGAGAGAACCGCAGTGGGGCTACTGGTGGTGAAAGGACGGTGAACTTCTCACCTTTCTTTAAGTCAGAACAACACGTCCTTTAAAAAAATTCCACACATCGCCGAATGTGTGTGTGTGTGTGTGTATGTGCTATGTGCGTATGTGTTTCGCTGTTAATTGCATTTTGCTGGGATGATCTTTTACGACTCGAAAACAAGCAGCTGGGAAAATATTCACGTTTGGGACAGAAAACATTTTTTATTTATATCTTTGACATTTAAAAGAGCAGAATTAATTTGTCCTGTCTACATTAGCATTGAGAGAAAGTTTCAGAAATCTACCCGGGGGGGGGAAGGGGGGGGAGGTTTGGGGGGGGGGGGGGGGGGGAGAAAAAGAGAAAGAAAAAAGAAAGCGAAGAAAGGAAGAGAAAAGCTGGGCTTGGTTTTTCTTATTTCAGATCTGTAATCAATCATTGAAATAAGAGGCAGCAAAATTGTAAAGATTCGATAGATTAAAATGCAAATGAAAGGTAGAAAAAGAAACATTAACATGGCGATCAAAGATTTAATAACCATAAATCAAGTTTTTTTTCTGTTGCAGCTGCAGTTTCTGTGTGTGTTTATGTTTTAATCATGTTCGTTCCATAAATAAATAATTTTGAAACGAGACTAATTTTTCATTATTTTAACCGTGGGCTACAACACTAAATATTAAAAATAGAAAGCATGTATGATGCCAGTTCTGCAACCAAATAAGAAAAAGACTTGTGTTGATTGGTTAAATCAAGGAGTTTCAATTGTATGTTTTGAAAATCAGTATTATGTTAAAAAATTCTATCTTAACTGAAATAGCCCAAAGTTTTATTTTCTCTTTAATATTTTATGTTAACGACAAGATACCATTTATATTAAATATATGCATGGCTGCGTATCCATTCCAGTTTGAGCATTTTGAAAGAACGAAAGTGTCAGAATATTTAAATAATACAAAACATATATTATTTCAAAGTGCCTTGACAGGATTTCTGGAAAATAATACATTTTAGGACACTCTGCCTTCCAGAAAAAAAAGTGATGGTTCAACACAGTTAAAACTTTTTTACCTTTATTAGTAAAGTTATTTTTCAAAGGGGGAATATTTTAGCCCTTTGTTTTATTATAATTCAATTTAAGGTTTTATGTCAAAGTGTGAAATTATCAGAGCACACTCTAAGTACTCATTTTCTCAACTATAATGAAAGCTTTTCATTTAGATATTTTTATGTAAAACATTATATGGTTAATTTAGAAATATCTAGAACTTTAAAAATAAAACACCTGGACTTAGTTTCTCCCTCTCTCTCTCTCATCATCATCATCATCGTTATCATCATCATCTTATTAACATAGAGAGGACACATATTTTCCGAGGACTGGAAACTTTTTTCTGCTGATACAGACTTGCAATGTTTAAAATAATCTTTTTGCTTAATTCTGCTTTTGAAGAAATGATTCTCCCTAGTATACTAAAATGATGAGTTAGAATTGTTTCAGTTTCTCCTCTTTCCACAAATTAAAATGATCACCAAATCTGGAATACATGTTTCCTTTCTAAAACCTTTAAGTTAAATGTGAGCTAAGTTAATGTCCACTCGCTGCCCCCATCCCAGCCAAACAATCACGTTTTCACTGTGACAGTCCAATAATACATTTAATTTAAAGTTACACTTGGACCTTTTCTCCTTTGTATTTTTTCATTTACTTCAGTGCAACAAGATGACTTGATTTTCATGGGATTACATGAACTCCATTCAGTGTTACTGGGACATATCTGCTCAACTAAATACTTGCCTTAATAGACAAATGAACTTTTTATTTGCTGGAGTTTGTAGATGGTTTTAGATAAGAGTGTGCAACTGATTTAGTTATTGTTGTTGTGAGAATCGAACAGCCACAAAAGTCATTTATCTAAGCCGAAGAGATATGACTCTGTAAAAGGGAGAAGCAAGGGCAGAATCACGGGGAATTATTTCAGTTTATAGCTATTATTAATTAAACTGGATGTGGTTTTATTCTGCTTTTTTAGTACCGACCTTGTTAAAAGCTCCCAGCTACCTACCTTTTTCCCTTCACCCCCATTTTTTTTCACTTATTAGGACTCATGTGGATGGGGATTGCCTTTTCTATATTATATCACTAAGCAGTTACAGTGTAAAATCTCATGCGCCTTCAGACGATCCCACCCCTCCCAGAAAAAAAGAAAAGGAAAAAGAAATGCTTTTTTCATTCAGTTTTAGCATCTTGTTTCCTTGAAATGCAAGACAGGTACTTGATTTAGCATTTAAGCAAAAGGTTATACAAACCGCGTTTTAGAAAGTGTTGGGATGTCCGACAGGGTCAGCCCTAGATCAGATCATTTTTTGAATGCAGACCTAAAGATAATGAGTACTTGTTGTATTAAAGGGGACAAACAGTACTTTGGCTTCCTCTGACCCCAGAATGCACGGCTCGGTTTCATTGATCATCCTCCTTTATGAGATAATGCAATTACAAACATCAATAAGGGGCTGCAAGGGGAATCATTATGCGGTGACAGTGATAAATGACGGTGCAGAAATAGCATGCTTTTCCCCCCTAACAATCCAGGAGCCCAGGGGCTCCGGGGGCTGAACACAGTCGCCAAGGAAACAGATGACATCCCAAACGGCACCAAAAGAAAAAAAATGAACAGTCTTTCTTTGCCTTTCACTCTTTTCCGTCTTCCAAAGAGTTAGTTTTGGCTCAAGCAGCAGCTGCTACACAGGCATTTCGTTATTTCAGACATTAAAGACTGGAACGGGCAGTGGGAGTCTCCTCCCCTTTCATCCCCACCCCCCCTTAGATAACACACAAAGCTCGCTGTTCACAGTTTAGGACTACCTGAAAATGCGCGTCTCAAAAATCAGATTGGGGTGGGGTGGAGGGGTGGAGGGAACCTAGATTTGCACAGTCCTTGCGTTGTGTTTCCTGCTTTTGTCCAGTGGTAACTGAGTCTCCAGAACAAGCTGGCGCCTCGCGGGTCCGCCAGTAAAGGGACGGGTGCGGGTGGCTTGCCTCCATCTCCCCGCCGTGCCAGACGCTGCTGTGTGCCAAGGCAGGGGCTGAGAAGCAGGCAACTGCTGGGGGTGTTTGCTGCTGTGCTGGGTTTCTTTGGGATGGAGTTATCAATGCGCGCAGAGATCGCCCCTAAATCGAGAAATCTAGTTCTTTAAAGCCTCGGGGTGCCCTCAGCAAGTGGCTTCAAAAGGGCCTCACTGATTGTTCCCCACCCACCCATGCCTAGAAAGGTGGGTGAGGTAGGTGGGCAGAAAAGCGTCGGGCTACCAGACTTCTGTGCCGGCCCTGAGGCTGCGGGGAACTGCGAAGGGGCAGAACCTCTGGACGCCAGGTGGAGAAGAGGAACTTGCCACTTGGGGGGAGGGGAGGAGGAAGAAAGTGCAGAGGTGCGAGGGAGGCCTAGGAAGAAAGGCAGAGGGAGGGGAGAAGGAAAGCGAGCAAAAGCTATCCCACCCTTCCAGGAGGTCGTCACCCCGCGCAAAACAGGGGTTTCTAACCCCTGCCTGGACCGCCTCGGCTTGGAGCTAGGGACCCCCGCTCGACGCTCCCTTGCCACACGCGGCCCCCACCGGGAGGAGCTGGCCAAGAGGGTGAACGAAGCAGGTGACTTTATTCACTGCTTCCCCAATCGGCGAGGTCCCGGGACTCGTTTTCCGCCTGGAGATTAAGATCATTGCTCGCGTAATGAACTTAATGCTTTAGGGTAGAGGTGAGTGTGTCTGCGAGTGGGCAGGGCTAGAAATTACCGACCCGATCGATGGGAGACTGGCTTAAAACTAAATCCCTTTTTTCTAGGGCTTCACCGCCTGGGTTTCCCCGCAGTGGGCTGAGAGCGCAGGATGTCAGAAGGCAGCGCGCCGAGGCGCGACCCGTGGGGCGCCGGGCAAGTCAGAACCGAGACCCTAAAAATGCTTCCCCATCTCCCCACGGAGACCCCCAGGGTAGTATTTTCAGAGCAAAGGCTCTTTAAAGCTCCAGCGTTGGCGAACTGATTGCCCAATACGTTGTTTGTTTTTCCTTTCAGCTCCGCCTAGGGAAGAGAATGTTTCAGACGCCCTGGCGGGCAGAGTGGGAGGAAAAGGGAGCCCTCCCTCTCCCAGCCATCAGCTGTCTCCCTCAGGTCCCCGACCCCTCGACTCTCGCTCATTACTTCATCCCCAAACCCTGGGATTCCCAGCCTCCTGTAGTCTCCGCACCTTGGCCACCCTAAGTGAAACGCGCCGCTAACAGCCAATGGGTAAGGCATGGCATGTGAGACGAGAGTGAGACAAGGAAAAGTGCCCAGCCAGGCAGGGCGCCCCACTACCCTGTTCCACACCATTCTCCATCGGCGTCCAAGCGCCTGCGCGGGAGTTTTGCGGCGTGAAGTGATGTTTTTACTACCTTTTCATGGGCCTGCGGGGATCCGAAAGGCTGGGGAAGGTTTGCAGAGCTTTTAAAGTGACCCTGAGGAGCTCCTGCCTAAGGCGTCCTTAGGTGCTGCCCACGGCTTCCCAGCTGCGGCTCCAGACTCCGGCACTCTCCGCCCAACGCCCTCCCAGTGGGCAGTGCGCGCGTTCCCTGTGCTCTCTAGTCCCCAGGCTCTTGGGGTCGCGCTTCCATGGCCACCATGGGACTCTGGAATCTGGGGCCCGGATGTGGCAGAGTTCTATAGAAAGTCTCTGGGCTGTAACAAAGCACTCCAAGAGGTTCCAAGCAGAGAAGGCCCGGAGCCCCACCCAGGAGGTGCCTCTTCACAACCTCCATCGCAGACCCCTGGTCGCCCCATCTCCAGAGATAGTCAACAGTCCCTTAGACTAGACTCTGAGATGGCAGTGAAGAGAGGGCAGGAGGCTAAGGCAGTCGCCAGCCCAGCGTCCCAGCGCAAGAGCTGTGGTCTGGGGTCAAAGACATGTCCGCCCACACACTGGGCCTAGGCCGGGACCCCACGCATCGCGGGGCCCAGGGGTAGCGTGTCCTGGCTACAGCTCCGCGCAGCGGCCCGCGGGATTTCCTCTCGGGGCACGGAGTCGGGCCCAACCCCAGGACAGGAGCCTCTCCCCTCCCGCTCTGCCTGCAGACTTGGGGGGCACTACACACAGCAACTAACCCCGATCGCAAAGTCGAGCGCGAAGTCTGCACGCCGCGTGGGAGACGCAAGCGGGAGGGGGAGGGCTGGGCTTGTGTTTTTCCTTTTCAGAATCCCTGGACTTCACTGCGAAGTTTGCTGGTAGGCGCCTCTGCTCCGGGGTCGGAGCCTCCCACCACCGCTCCTTCCCCTCCCCTTCTGCCCGCCCCCGCGAGCCGAACCAGCCGCAGCCTCCGCCCGGACGCTGCCGCCCGCTCGGCCCCCTGGCCCGGACCCCGCGCCCTGGTTGCCGCGCCGCCTCCCCGGCCCTGCCCGCAGGCTCGGCTGGGGGCGCTTTTCCCGGGGGCGAAATTCGCCCGCCTGGCTTGCTGCAAGGAGACACCCGCTGCCTCCCGAGGAACTCCTAATACCATCCATACAGCTTTAATGCGTTTATAATTCGATAAGTGATTTCAATTTGAAATTGTTAGTAACTAATTTTATGGGTAATTTTTCCACATCAAATATTTAAGCATCAGATTAAGGGAGCCAGTTCCGACACTGGATAATAAGGGGGTTTCCCCCATTCCCCGCGCCTCCGCCTCCCTCCGTTTCCTACCGAGTCGTTTTTCCAAATCCCCAAAAGATGGCAGTCGAAGCCGACTTTCCTCTTTTCCTGTGGCTCTGCGAAGGGAGGGGGAGAGAGGAGGATGGGGGAGGGCGAGAGTGGTGGGGGGAGAGAGAGAGAGAGAGAGAGAAGAAAAGGGGAGGGAAAAGCTAGACGATGCATGGACTTTCCAGACTAATTCTTTCACAAGTTTCTAATACAAGCAAAAAGCAGTGGTGAATTTCCTGGAAAAGTCCTGGCAGAAACGAAAGCCAAAAAACGTGCCTTGTGGCCTCAGGGTGCGGGATGTGAGAAACTCAGCACATTCAGACGAAACCCTCAATTTACAACAGAAGAGGGAGACCCGGAGGGGAACCTACTGGCTTTGGGGTCTTTCTTTGTATTTTAACATTGTATATAAATACTACACAACTAGGCAACGTGTTTCCTCGAGGACAAGACTCTGCGAATTACATAATGAGGGGAAAGGGGTAGGAGTGGGGAAGGGGAAGGAGTGGGGGCAGACTGCAGTGGGCGGAGGGGAGACTGGGGCGAGCAGCGGATGAATTGCAGACCAGTTGCCAAACTTTTTTTTTTTTTTTTCCCGCTGCTGCTGCTGCGGCTGCCTTTGCTGCTGCCTTTGCTTTGAATGTGGGTAACTAGGAAACAGCAAGCCGTCTGAGAAGACGGAATTTCCAACGTGTAAAATGTTCTTAACGGAACCATTGAGCGAGTGCAATAAGGCGTGAGGGGGAACTAATCTTCCCATTTAAATGTTTGTGGCAATTTTATCTAAATGAATTTTAATGCTAAACGAGGGTAATTCCCCATTTGTAGCGCGTTTACTTCTCTTTCCTGTGCTTCTAAAGCAGTCGAACATCATGCAATGAACAATAACAATAAAAATACTGTCAAGGCATATTATTCATTTTGAATGTGTTATAATTACAGCTGATTAAATATGATAGGGTAAAATATTTTTTAATTTTTTGAAAAAAAATTTAAATAATAATAAAAAGTAGTCTCATTCAGCCAGAGCCAGCCCCCCACCCCACCCCCAAATAAACATAAAAAGCAGGTACAATTCTGTACCCTTGTTTAGAGGAGGGCGTTTTGTTTTTGCCTTTTAAGAAACATCAAAAACACTCTCAGCACCTCTATTATTTGCCTCTTTCGGATAAGTGTCCTCAATAACCTCTGAGCTGGCTCTGAAATTTACAAGAGGAAAAGCTAAAATAGCTTTAAGAGGGAAGGGCATCGAGGCTGGGGAAGAAAGGAACTGCGCAGAGCGGGGCTCTCACCTAAATGGCTCACAGAGGGGGGAACGCAAGGAAACAGCAGTTTATTTTTTCTGATTCCTGGACACTGCTGATCTCGATTCTACAGAGTAACCATATTCCCTAAGTACTCTTCCCTTGTAAACCTCCCTCCCCTAGAGCCTCTCTCTCTCTCTCCCTCTCTCTCATTCTCTCTCTCCCCCTCTACCCTCTCTCCCTCTCCCCACCACACCTCCTCCCTTTTCTTTCCCTCCCCCACCCATCCTGAGCCTCCTCAAGAATAAAGGCTGAAAATAACCAACTCACCCGAGCATGTACTGGGGAGGAGGAAGAAATAGACGGTTAGTTTATAAAGTTTATTATTAATTTTTAAAGTAAATAAATGGTTGTTAACTGCTAGTAACCACCTTTCAAAAGAGCATGATTTCTCATATCTACTATTTAGGTAGAGGAAGAATTGCCACTGGGTCAACAAGGGAGATTTAAACAATCCCATCCATGGGGTGGGGAGGGGTGGAGGTGCTGCCAGAGATGGCTGCAGTAGGCTCAGCCTTGCTCTCTGCGCATCCACGTGTTTAGAAACAAGGCCCCATCAACAAAAGGTGAGAATGCATTGCTGCTCCAGCAGGTGAGCCGGTCAATCACACATCACCTAGTAAAGCCAACCCACAGCTGGTTTCTCTTTTCGAATAGAAAATAGAATTGCTAAGAGCCGGTTTATTGGGTGACTCCGGCCTGAATGTCAGACTTGAGTTTAAGGCGCTCGCTCTTCCGACCCATCCTTTGTTTACAAAGCAATCACTGTTCAAAGGCTTATTTTTTAAAAACGAATTTGCCTTAATTAAAATATTTGTTTATTTTCCTTAGCTTTGGGAAGCACTTTTTATAGCAGCAATTTTATTTAAATAAAATTATAAGCTATTCCAGCTTAAACATATTATTTTGTACCATTTAGCCGGCTGCCATGCAGAAATTTTGTACAGCTGTTCTGGAAAATTGGTTAATAACCAGTTTTATCCAATGAGAACATAGAGCATATTTATAAAAATTAGATTTTGAAGTCTGGTCTCTTCAATTCGTGAAGTTAATTTCCTAATAAACATATACTGCTCATCCTAGGTAACATCCTTAGTAAAAGACTTAACTTTGTACTTAGGTTTGCCATTACGTGCAAGAATAATTTCACTGATATTAGATGAGTAATTCTGTTGCATGTAATTCTGAGTCCAGAGTTAGTTTAGTGCCTTTAGGCCTCAAATTTACTGATATTAGGAGTTGATTAAGTCAGCTTAAAGAAATCAGTGGTTATTATTGAATAACTTACTTTGTGGTTAAAATTGTCAAATAACATATATGGCTTAGGGAGCCAAAATTAATTTTTATATTTACTGCATTAATCTTTAAAAATCTGGGGGGCAGTAAACAAATTTTTCAAGCAGTGGAGTCAGCATGACAAAAATAATCTTGTTTTTATTTTAGATTCAGATTTCATTACTGCACTCAAATGACTACAACTGGGCTTGGCGTTATTTATACAATCCAAACTGTTTCCATCAGAAACGCTAAGACTCAGTGTGCAATGATTGTTATTAATAATTAGCTCCTTGGTTTCTTGATAGAAAAAGGCTATCAACAAGCATTTGTTTATCCACAACAAAAAGTATAATTAGCTTATCCCACTTAGTAAATCTTGTATGCATGCCAACTCATACCAAACTGCTACTTTTACAAAAAAAAAAAAAAAAATTGAAAAAAACAGTTCATTTTTCCAGTCCTTTTTGCACAAAATTTATTTACAATTCTACATAAATGCTCCAAGGTGGGACTATGAAAAAATACACACATGACCGATGCTTTGCTCAGAAATAAAGTCAACATATTAAAAATAAATCTTCAGTCTATGTTTTAGAGCTGCTTAAAACAGGAAGTGATGTATAAGGTGGTGGTTGTTGCATGGGGACAATGATGCTTGATGTGACAATTAGGCTTCTAAACACACGGCCTTTTGGTTTCCATGCCTCCTCCTACCAGTCTCCTTAAGACACTGCCTGCAACAGCTGATTAATCATTGTTGATGACTGCAGTTTTTCCCATCCTTCCCGATTTACATCTGTTCAGGCCAATTCAAATATGGTGAGTAAATGAATTAGACATGCAAATTCAAGCCCCAGGCTAGAGAGAGGGAGAGAGAGGAAAAGAGAGAGAAAGAGAGAGAGCGCGC
>NW_022436966.1:6812272-6940878 GCF_009761245.1 Sapajus apella
CTCCCCTACCTCTTGCAAACCTAATTCTATTTTAATGCCCACTATTAAGATAATGAACTGGGATGGCAGCACACCATCAAATGAGAGAATGTCTGGAGTTTATCACCACTAACTCACACTGCTTGGGACTTCAGAGAAATGCATTCCTTGTAGAGATTTCTTGGGGTGGCTTTTTTTTTTTTTTTTTTTTTGGCTCTTTATGTAAAGCCTGAGGTCAAGACAAGGTCACAGCTATACAGTAATTTAACTTATGATTTTGTTTTCTCCAGCTAGTACTGAAAATGTATAAACTTATTAAGATTTAAGTTACTTTAAATGTCTTAACAAGATACTTTTGTACAATTATTTTTGTAGCCTCTTCCAAAGTGACTAGTAACTGAAATGTAAAAAAGTAGTTAAAATAAGCTCTCCAGAGTCATACTCATGAGATTCTCTTAAGATCCATTTGTACTGCATAATATTAAGAATTAAATATCAAATCCAGAAAATGAGGACATATTAGATTCCGAAATAATAAATTGCTTTTAGTTTCCACTCAGATCAAATCTGATCAGGATGTAAAAAAAATACAATGAAAAGTTTAATAAGGCTCTATTAATAATTAAAGGATCCACAGTCCAGTGTGAATTCTAGTTTGTAAGTCTGCCCACTTCAGAAAGGAAAATAGTTCCTAAAAGCCAAACCATTAAACAGACAGGGACAGGTTTTCAAAACAAAAATGCATGCTTCATAACATTTTAAGATTCTCAATATCCTGTATTTATATGTTCTTTCATTATCTCAGAAGTAATTAAAACAAATAATGAAACTGGAATCTAACTAAAAGGTATACTGTTGGTGCTAACTCTTGTTGGCAATACATATTATATCAGCTCTTGTATATGAAGTCCCTGAACTGCTAATAAAAATATTTAAAACACAGATCTACAACAAATTGTGTTGCAAATCAGGTTATCATTATCTTGTATAATCCATGAAAATTGGAATCATGTGAGCAGAAGGTTAGATTAATTCTCCATTCTCATTATAAGCACAGGTGTAGCACAAACACCATGTGAAATAACCAATTAAAATGAAAAAAAATCTGCTTTTTCATTAGCTGCCTTCACTGCATGACCAATTAGAAAATTATTTAATATTAATATTCTGCATATACCAAAAGTAATTTTCATAGTAACTAATGTAGGTAAGAGAGCAAAAACATCTCTTTATCTATGGTACTGTTCATAATCTGCAGACTCTTAGAGGGAAGAAATTCTGTCTATTAACTTTCTTTTTCCAGACTTTTTAAAAACATAATCTTTTATGGATATGACTTATACTGCTTACCTAAAAATAGGAAGAGCCATTTTTAACAAATGAGAAGCCTGGGCTCAGAGAAATTAAGTCACTTTTTTGAGGTCACATGTTATCAAAAAGATGTTAATAATTTGCTAAATGACACACAGCTGTCAGTGGTAGCAAGCACCCTCCTTTCTGGTGCGGTGACCAGAGCACTGCCACTACTGTGCCACTCATCTAGAATATCCAGACTAAATAGATATATAAAAATTAGCTGGTTTTGAGCCAGTTACCACTGGCAGCAACCCCAGTGTTTAGTTAAGGAATAAGCATGACTGTGAACATTTTGTAATTTAAAAATTTTGGTGGCTGCACTGTTTGTGTATAAAGACAATGATAAGGCATTCAAAAAGAGGTTACAGTGACTTAATTTATCTATATTCCAAAGCTTGTCTCCATCATACTCACATATTCAGACTCCCATAGACTAATTCATAATAATCAACTCAGGTTTGAGTCTATGACTATTAAACTGGTGAGTTCATTTTAAAAAATTACACTTCAGGTTTGGAAAGGCCTTTAATAGTCACCTCGTTTTGTCACTGACATGAATCCCCTGTATGATATCTCTCCCCAAAAAGTACATAGGTAACCTCTGCTGAACTAATACAGCACTCACCACCTTACTTGAGAGTCCACTCCATCTATAAACAAGACTGTTGGAAGATTCTGCCTTACTTGATCAAAATATTTGCATTGATGCAAAAGTAATTGTGGTCTTGCCATTATTTTGATTGGCAAAAACAGCAATTACTTTTGCACCAGCCTAATAGTTTCACCAGTCCAACTCTTTGAAGTACTTTAAACAATTCTAATTTTACTTCCATAGGATAACCTGTCAAATAGTTAAACATAGCCATTATGCCTATAGGTTTCTCCCCTCTCTCTAATCCTTAGGTTAAACATTAGTGATTCTTAAAAAGTGCCTTCTAGAATGTGAGTCCTTCTAGGATCTTGAGTCCTTCTAGGATCTTGAGTCCATCAACATCTGGGCCACTCTGCTCAGTCGAATGATCTTTGCCTGTGTCTTCCTGAAGCATTACAGTGGACAACACCAACGACATTTATTCCAGGCCTGCTCTGATCCCCAGGTAGAAAGCAAATACATACAAAAAATACCACAGCCTCTTAGCCAAGTGCCCACAGGTACTAGATGTTATTTGCTTCTTTTTTTGGTAGCAAAAACTGTTTGTTGTTATTAAGAACACAGATGTAATAAGCTACTGGTAGACTATGTAGATGCCAAAGTGGGAAACCTTTCATTAAAAAACAAAACATAAATAATAACACTGAAAACCTGAGAAAACCTAATCACTTTTTCTGAGCTGTCTAACCACATTTAGTAGGTCTACCTGCAGCTTCTTACTTTTGAAACACTTAATTTTTAAAAATTCAATATAATGAAATATTAGTACAGGATGTAGTAATTTTTTAGAATGCTACTGAATTGCAATTATGATACTTATGTAAACAAGTTATTATTTGGGGTCATGATGGACATATATCTGAAAATAGGTAAATAGCAAAATATTTTATTTTTTAAAACAACATCACCTTTTTGATCTTAGACCATCTCCACACTTGATTCTCTTTATTTTATCATCATCTCATACTATTTTATATGTCCTGTCTTTTTGGAATTATGCTACATACAGCAGAGTCATATTTAGATGGCTTCAGGGTAAATTCAGATACAAAAACATTTTCCTTCTGGGCAAAGTAATAAAATGACATTCTTGCTCCTCCCACTATAAGTCAAACTGAGGTCAGCTCGCCCATCCCTCTATCTGTTTAAATAAACTGGTCCAGCTGTTTGTTTCTAAAATGCCCTTTGACCTTGTATCTCATCCTCCCTGCTTTTGTGACAGAATGCTTTACTTTTCATTGTGGAAGAGTTGAAATTATCAAGAATTCTCTAAACAACTACCCAAAAAAAGAACCTTACATATGATGTGAACTTAAATGAACATAGTCCCTTTTTAAAATCCTGTCATTTTAAGAGGCATGAGTAAAATAGTTATCCTAAGCCTATGTGTGTGTGTGTTTGTGTGTTCAAATATATATCTACATTTATGTATGAGCACATAAATATATATTAGAGATTGAACATAGAAAGAATAGCTTTTTTGAAGAGAAATATAAAAGAGAATGACAAAATTCCATTTGAATATACAATAAAAAAATACATTCTCCAACAGCCACAAAATAGATAAAATACAAATACATATCTATGAAATGCACAAAATCTTAGAATTTTCCATATTGATAAGGCCTCTTTTATAAAGTATGTTAATTTAAATATGTGAGAGGAAACTTTTGCAATTTTACAATTAATGTCCTAATATTATATAGGCTTTAAAACTCAGATATGGAATGTCAGAAATATATAGTAACATGACAGTTTTGCTTACTCATTAAAATAGATAGTTACACACCTGAGTTTAATGGAATATATTTCAAATTTTGCCATATATTGAAATTCTTGAAAAAGTAAACCTTTTAGTATACTTTAAGGTTAGAAAATGTCTTGTTTGCTTTTTCATTTACATTTGAACATCAAGGTTTCTTAAAATCTAGTTTGCGTTGAAAACACAATCTTCTTTTGTGAAGTACTTTTTAAGAACTGGACTCCCTGCAGGTGGTAGAAGACTGAATTAGGAAAAGAATCTTTATATTTCCTTTTTTGTCATAGAATCATGAGTTAGAATTTCTTTTTCTGACCAAACTATCTACAGTCTCAAAACAAAAAGCTTTACAAAGAAAAGGAAGATAATGGGTTTACTCTATAGCTTTATTTCTTGTCCAAATAGAAATCTATTTCTTTTTTACTTGTTGTGTAAGACTCAGTCCTAAAAACGAAAAGAGGAAGATTGGCAGGGGAGCAAAATCTCCAAAACTCTGAGACCAGTATCACCTAAGAATTGAATTTTTTGTAGAAATCTGACAAGGAGAATGGAGAATGGGAAATGACTGTGACTCATGTTTAAAAAAGAAATACAGGAAGTTTTGCTTTGTTCTTTCTTTTTGTCCCGAGATGTTTATTTATCATTAGGCTTTTTTTTTTTTTTTTTTTTTTTTTTTCTATTGAGTTTTTTTTTTTTTTTTTTTTATTTTTTTATTTTTTGGATACCTGAATAGTTTTCTAAGCAAGATCTGGCAGAACAGCTTTTTGAAACTGACCTTTGTCCTTTAGTTTATCCTCCACTCCTTTCCCTGGTCCCTTCCCCCAAAACTGAATTACTAAGTTTAGTTTCCCTCTGTGAGAACCAGGAGGGGTGAGGAGATCATAGTGGGCATCTGTTAGGAGCCAAAACACAAGGTAGTTTCTTAGTTCCACAGGCAACATTTTCCACATACCTTTGCCCTTTTCCTCCCTTGTATGGTTCTCTGTAATACTGATAAAAGTAAAAGAAAAAAAAATTACTTGCTCACTTTCAGAAATGGCATTTTCACCTTTACTCAATTAGTTCTTTTCCTCAGTGTTTACCACTCTACTTACTCCCTGATGATTAAAGGAAGCCCACATTTGGTTATGTTAGCATGCCACAGCCAACTAAGTAAACCACAGAAAATCACAATGGTGTTGCTCCCTAACAATGACATGATTCTGCTTCACCCCCGTAGTGTTTCTCGCCAACTAGGCATAAGTGAATTGTCCGCAGGATAGTGGTGGACATAGGATTACTTCAGAAGGTTACTACCTAGGCACAAAGAAATATCATTTTACAACATCTTCATATACCTAAGAAGCTAAAGTGATCAACTATTAAGAAAATATTTCATTAATTAGTTAGATTGATTAGTGGCAACGTTTTCTATACCTATACTATCCATTAAAGGAAGTGCTGATTATAATCATCTTTTATTAATATTTAGCTATACTTAGGAATATCTACATACATAGTAATAAAAGTTAACACTGTGTATTCTTAAGTGTAAGATTTCTGCATATACTTTTCTTTATTCAATAGAAAATAAACATGCACAGATGATAATTGATACATAATTCATTTTTAGTGATTTCTATAAATATTTTCAAATTTTAGAATTTAAGTCTCATGAAAAATCTTCAAATATAAAGTTTGTCATTGGAAGGTAGTTGTCAAATCCCAGTATTTTGTTATTTTTCTATTCCATTAAATTCCTTGCCATAGCATTTCTTTCATCTATATCATAGTCATTTAAATAAAGTTTTATCTACTACTTTTTTAAAAGTCAGTATCCCTTAACAACTTTTAAGGCACGTTTTATAAACAAACCCTCAGGGAAAGAGTTCTAGTTATCTCTCAAGTAACTCTCTGTTCTTTGAAACCAAAGAAAAAAAAATTGACTTCAAGGTTTGATGGAATTCTTTATTTTAGATTTATATTTACTTTGTGGATTTAATGATCCATAACTGGTGGTTTTCAGGGTCCAAGCCTTCTACACTCCCTTTCTTTGTGAAATAAAATTTCATGAAACATGATTTTAAGACGTTCAAGAAAGTTGACTCATTCTCAAGTCAAACCTTATGAAATCATGTTTTTGGCACCTTTTTCCAGTTTCTTAACCTCCTCCAGGATCCAACAGTTCCAAGACTGCAATACATCATCTGTGAGTCTGAGGGTGGGGGAGGTGCAGAACAGCAGCAGGAGGCGAATGAACAGGAGGGGAAAGGGAGCACAATCTCTCCTGTCCACCCACTCGAGAAACATAATATTGAAATTTGCTCAAATCACAAGAAGTCCATCAATCAGCCACATGAGACGTCTTCCTTCTCTAACAGTGTTGGGGTATTTGCCAAATTACTCTAGGAAGAACTGAGGTTGTCCAACACAGTTGAGGAAATTAATTACATATACAATTACAATTTTCTTTTCTTTTTCCTTTTCTTTCTTTCTTTCTTTTTTTTTTTTTTTTTTGAGACAGATTCTCGCTCCGTTGCCCAGGCTGGAGTGTAGTGGTGTTATCACAGTTTATCAACCTCCACCTCCCTGGCTCAAGTTATCCTCTCACCTCAGCCTCCCAAGGACTACAGTTGGGAACCACCATGCCTGACTAATTTTTGTCATTTTGTTTTGTTTTTGTATTTTTTGTAGAGACACAGTTTTGCTGTATTGCCCAGGCTGATCTTGAATGCCTGAGGTCAAGCCATCCAACCTCCTCGGCCTCCCAAAGTGCTGGGTGTGAGACACTGCACCCAGCCACTAAAATTCCCTTTAAAGCAGCTTGTGAAATGAATCAATCACTAGTTGACAATGATGATGCAAAGTAATAACGAAACTCATATATTATTTTGGGCTTTAGACATTGAAGTAAATTTCAAATAATTCATCACTTGGTATCTATTACAGAAAATTTTCCTTGAAAGCAAATTTTGAAATGATTTCTTTACTCCAAAAAAAATGCGACGACAGGGAGCAGTGGTTCATGCCTATAATCCCAGCACTTTGGGAGGCCAAGGCAGGAGGATCACTTGAGTGCAGGAGTTTGAGATTGGCATGGGCAACATGGTGAAACCCTGTCTCTACAAAAAATACAGAAATTAGGCCGGGCGCGGTGGCTCAAGCCTGTAATCCCAGCACTTTGGGAGGCCGAGGCGGGTGGATCACAAGGTCAAGAGATCGAGACCATCCTGGTCAACATGGTGAAACCCCGTCTCTACTAAAAATACAAAAAATTAGCTGGGCATGGTGGCGCGTGCCTGTAATCCCAGCTACTCAGGAGGCTGAGGCAGGAGAATTGCCTGAACCCAGGAGACGGAGGTTGCGGTGAGCCGAGATCGCGCCATTGCACTCCAGCCTGGGTAACAAGAGTGAAACTCCGTCTCAAAAAAAAAAAAAAAAAAAAAAAAAAATTAGCTGGGCATGGTGGTGCACACCTGTAGTCCCAGCTACTAGGGAAGCTGAAGTGGGAGGATTACTTGAGTCCAGGAGGTGGAGGCTGCAGTGAATCATGATCACGTCACTGCACTCCAGTCTTGGCAACAGAGTGAGACAGGATTTATATTTATATTTAAGTAAATATAAAATATTTACTTAAATGTGACAGACAATTTGCCAAATTTGAGTTTATATAACCTTATGGAGCTAAAAAATAGTGGTTTGCTTAAAGAATATAGATTTAAAATGATCTAGGATAATATTGTAAAACTTCTTCTACTAATAAAAAAGCTAAAATAGCTATAATAATATTTTCAAAGAATAGAAATGTCTCTCTTTAGTTTAATGGCTAGCCATTTTTCATTTAAATTCCAATTTTTCCATATTCACAAAAAGTCAATAAAATTGAATCTAACTAAACATCTCTTACACATTACTGAATAAATGTATCTATTTAAAGCAAATTCTAGTTTTCTGCCAATCTCCATTATAAATTGGATGAGCAGATAATTTGTCATCTAAACTGGGACACATTTGAGAGTGAAGAAGCACTATTAATAATTATGCTGGGCAACAGGCATAAACCATGAGTGTCCCAGGCAAGTGGGATGCATGGTCACCTTAATGATCAAATATGCTTTATTTTCCAAAGAAAGTTTCCCCAAAATGATTAAAAACCCACTTATGTTAGAATGGTGACCACCTCCTGTGTATATCAGGCTGTTTTTCTTTTTTTTTTTTTTTTTAGACAGAGTCTCTCTCTGTTTCACCCAGGCTGGAGTACAGTGGTGCAATTTCAGCTCACTGCAAGCTCTGCCTCCTGGGTTCAAGTGATTCTCCTGCCTCAGCCTCCCTAGTAGCTGGGATTATAGGCACCCACCAACTCATCCATCTAATTGTTGTATTTTTAGTAGACACAGGGTTTCATCATGTTGGCCAGGCTGGTCTTGAACTCCTGACCTCAGGTGATCTGCCCTCTGTGGCCTCCCAAAGGGCTGGGATTACAGGCATAAGCCACTGCGCCTGGCCCTAATCAGGTATTAAAGAATCTTAACTCCATATTGGAGTACCTTTGAGCTCCTTTGTTTCTCTAGGATCTTGCTGTAGTTACCTCAGCTCTCTAAGTCTTCAGCAACCATAAACCTCCAGACCTGGAGTCCCTGCTTATGCCAAGGGAGAATATCTCAAAATTTAGCTTGATTTTTAGTTCCATCTGGTTATGAAATTAGGTTATAGAATGGCACGATGAAGATGATTTGACTTGAATGGAGGCTTGCATCTATTCCTTGGAGTGCTCACTGTGACCTCTGTTTTAATGAGTAAAGTTTGAAACCTAAGCTCTATGTAATAATATATATCAATATGTAACCTGTAGACCTTTAAAACACAAATGGAAACACACTTAAAGGAAAAAAATCTCTCAAATGAAGACAATAACATTTGGAAAATGACATCTTGGAACCTGTCAAATTTTGAAAATGCTTATGATCATCTTAGTCATTTTGAGGGAACTTTTTGCATTTTACTGCTGAGTTGTTGGATTTCAGTGTGACTATCCTTTTATTTAAACATCACTCATAATTATCACAGTAAAACACTAGCCAGGGGCAGGGAAAGTGAGAGCAGTGAGTAGTAAGAAGAATATGAGAACTGAGTGGGAAAACTGCCACTCACTGGCTCTGAGATCTTAGCAGTATTTAGGTGCTGAAATTGGGATGATCAAAGGAAAAGTGCTTTGCAAATTATACGGCCCTAAGACAGGTGTCTGTTGCAATACTGTCATTCTCAGAGATACAAAATGGTACCAAAACTTGTATATGAATGCTTGTAATGGCAAAAGGTGAATATCAAATCCCCATCCACTGATAAATGGGTTTAAAAAATGCCTTATATCCATACAGTGGAACATTGCTCAGCAGTGAAAGAGAATGAAGTACTGATAATACATGCTACAACAAGGATAACCCTTGCAAACATGCTTAGTGAAAAAAGCCAGTCACAAAAGACCACATATTCTGTGATCACATGGTGAAATGTCTAGCATAGGCAAATATAGAGACAGAAAGTAGATTAGTGATTGTCAGGAGCTGTTGGAGAGAGAGATGGAAATATAATTGGGGTAACAGCTAAAGGGTACAAGGCTTCTTTTTAAGGTGGTGAAAATGTTTTCAAATTGACTATGGGGATGATTACACAACTCTGTGAACATACTAAAACTACTGAATTAAATGGTTGAATTGTACAACCATGTAATATGAATTATATCTCAACAAAGCTGTTAAAAATAAGTACATTCTAGTGGATTGGAAGAAGCACTGAACTAGGAATCAGTCGTAGCCCTGCCTTTAGTTAGCTCTGAGCCTCATATATCATATGATGCCTAAATTCCCTCCCAGAATTTTTGCTCTATGGTTCCATAGCACAGGGTTTCTAAAATTGTAATCCATGCTTCCTTTTGATAGGCCAAAAATCTCATATTCCTTTGTTATTTACAATTTCAAAAGAAATAGCATGATTAAAAACAAAATTTAATTCTCAATATGCTTTTTAAATATTATATTCAGTCAAAATGATTGTGACATGCTTCTTCCCCCACCCACTCCCTCGAAGCGCCCCTGCGCCAAGTCCTGAAGATAGAAATCTCTGCCATAACCTACTGTACTTTCCTTTCTGTAAACGGTATTGTCAGGTGACAAGCCAGGGGGCTGGGGTCCTACATCTTTTTGTACACGTTCAATTCTTTCCATAAGCTTTTTCAACATCCCCCCCCCCATCTCCCCGGCCCTTTCCAAGTACATATGAATGGTGACCCAAACTAGGGATCAAATAAAGTCAACCACGACAGATAACCTAGTGATATAGGCCAACAAAACCCTTCAACCTGACAACAAACCTCAAGACTACTGGTGTGCATTTGATTTAGTTAGCATCCTATAATAAAAATACCAAAAGCTTAAATGTGCATGTGCATGTGTATAATTATATGGTGCATTAACTTCTATCTGTAGGCAACATACTGTTTTTGAAAAAAAAAAAAAAAAAAAGTGACTTTATCAATATTAAGCCAGATCTCAGCAAGGACAGGAAATTTATTTCTGAGCTAAATTACATTTAGCTCCACTCACCTCCCATGGACCTGGAAGAGTTAATATATTTGAAAAAGGAGATACTTTTTCCCTTCTTCAACCATAGGATCTAATCTTGTGAGGCATTAGTTAGTTAAGAGGGTAAAAAGGAAAACAGACTTCTCAAAGACGTTGGAACACATTAATATTTTTTGTTTATTTGTTATTGTTCAGGTGTCAGAAGCATGATAGAGTTAATTATTTTCCATATTAAGGGACCAGGCTAAGGGCATTGCAAGAATGGAAATAAAGTAGACAGGAAAATATTAATAATTATAAGGGCATTGAAAGGGACAGCCTATATTTGCCAAAGTTACAAGCATCCATGTTGTTGGAGGGCTTTCTTTCTAAATGTCCTCTTTCCCCTTGAAAATCAAAAACGAAGCAGAACATAACCCTCAGCATCTACACAAAGCTCCTCCACGTTCAAACACCGGAGCAATGCAGACCGGATCTGAGACCAACATTTGCCCTCGGAAACACTTCCTTCCCCCGAGCCTCTGGCTCCACTCCATTTTTCAAGAAAACTGTTTTATTCAACCAGGAGGCAACATTTGCCCCATTTTTTAATATCTCAGGCTGATGTTTTAACCACTCAAAAATGCTGTTTGTTTTCTGTAGGCACAGCCTGAAGCAAGATGATGATGTAAGTGAGAGGAGAGAGAGGGTCTCTCTGGGTACTGCGCTTCCGTGCTTAACGGTTAATCACCCAACACCAGCCTCAGCAACTGTTGACACAAAATAGGTGGAGATCAGGTCTGTGCAAGCAGAAAATACCAGAAAGGCAAACTGTATGTAAACACACTTAAGACAGATTTGACAAGAATAGACCTAAACCTGACTTGCTAGGAAACTACTCATGTCTAAGGCTTCAATGCCCCTCTTAGCCGAGTCTGTTTCCCCTTACAGAGCTTCCTTTGAGAAGACAAAGGGTAACATTTTAAAAACTAAAATACATTTACAGAGGACAGCTGAGACATTTGTCCCCTTGATTCACATAGTGTGAGTTTCAAATCTGCTCTTACATGCAGGATTTACGTAATGTAATAGGGTCCTTCCACGTCTACATGTATACTTGGAGTGGAGCCCAATGAAAGAGGGAGAGGAAGAGGGATGGGGGGGAGAGAGACTGAGAGAGAGAGAGAGAGATACACACACCACAATTCAAAAAGATATTTCTCCTGACCCATAAAACTCATGCAAAGCAGCAAACAGATAATGCTTAAACAGTCTTTTAATCTTATCTAACTGACACCTGACAACCCATTACTTATAGATTATTAATGCACCCACTAAAAAGTTTGTCATGTACAGAATTACTGGAGAAAAAGATTGAATGCCTGAGGAAAAAACAAATTTTGCTGTACAATAACTTCAGAAATTTCGAGCCTATTATCTGTCATGCCCTTCATAGACTCATAGCACACTGCTAAAAACAGCTGATTTATCTTTATTATGAATCCCAAAATGACAGCACACATCTTTTTCATATCTTGTGATAATGTTTAATTTCATCTAGTTTTTATTTTACAGTGTTTGATTTGCTTATTTAAGATGAGGAAAAGTTACAACTTCTTAATTAATTTCTCTGTTTGTCTCTTTATCAAAGTGTTTTTTTTTTTCCTCCCCACTCCTAGGATAAAGCTGGAACAAGAGTTTCAGAACACTCACTTGATTTCTCTTTGATTCACATTAATACACAGTCTAGACTATTAGAGCCGGAAGAGTCCTTTGAGTCCTCACTAATTAGTCCTACCTGTCCATTTCAAACCAGAGGACACTGTCACCCACATCTAAGGAGTGGGGATAAGGGATGAAATGTTTTGATTGCAGTGACCTTTCCCTGTGTTTCCCCTTCGCATTCTCGCCCTGTGTAAACTGTATGTTGTCATGAGGCTTACAGAAGGATTTGTTCCTTAGCCACCTGTGGATGGGGTGTAACCAAGCTCTTCCCCCTTGACCATGGTGCCTCTCAGCCCCTCATCCCCATGTCCTCTCCAGGAAAATGGGAGTCAAGTCCTGCTCCATCGGGTTGCCTAACACACAGCCTCTTGTTTGCATTTCTCTGACCAGATACTTTCAGACACACTGAAAACAACAAGTCTGGTTTAATTAGGATTTGCAACAAGTTGTGCTGACCTACATACCATGTTGAAAGTCAACCAACAAGCCACTGGCTTCATTGCCTTGAAAGGAATCATAGATATTCAGAAACATCAGGTCCCTCCTGGGTAAATCAGTCTCTCCAGTCACTCAGCTCTGAGCCTCACTTGAACCCCAACCCTACGGGCCCTGACATACTTCCTCAGGTTGTATCAGCTGGCTGGCAGCTTCCAGCTCGTGTCTTGTCCTCCTAAGGAGCTCTGCAAACTGCCTTTGAATGCTGGCTGGGGGAAAAACAGTGATTACACAAAATTATATTTGGACTTTCAAATCCACCCTTCCTATATCCCAGACCTTCGTTTCTTTTCTCACCTAGACTTAAGGCCCCATGGTAGAAGGGACAGGGTTTTTCCAGCCCGCACAGTGGGCCAACGTGTACCCTTTCATAAGGAGCTTCTATGTGTAACAGTATTAACGATGTGATTTTACACAGTGGGGAAAAGCTCTGAGTAAACTTATGGTGTAAAACTTAAAACAAAGTATATTTAACAGACTGCAGAGTCATTTTCAAAGAAGACTGTTTGTTGGAAATTTTTTAAATCGGCAGAAAAAAAAATCAGTGTCTCTGTTGAACTCTAAGACTCTCTGACATGACAATACCTGAAGGTTTCTAAATTCACAGCTCTTTTCCCTGCGAGCTATTTGCTCAGCTTTCTTAATAATACCCTGCCTGTCTGGCACCCCGCCAGCTCTGTCTCAGCCAATATGCAAGCTAAACAATTTTTGACTGATTTCAATATTTTCTTATGAGCAACTAGACAGTATTTTATGTAGTGAGTATTACTGATTGCTATAATCTAAGCCCAGAGTAAGTGCCTGTAAAGGTAATATTATTAGAATTGACACTCAAGGTGAAAAGCATAGCAATTAACCAAAGCTTGAAGAACAACAACCCATTCTGAAATGTTCTGGGGAGTTCTTCCATTTATATTTCTCCTTCTTTTTAAAATACTGCACCTGTTACTCCATTGATCAATTGGGAAGTATACTTTAAATGTAGGTTACACTTCAATTCTCAAGGGAAAAAGTTAAACCACCTGCTTAATACAATTCCTTTTTGTGTGTGAAGCTGTTCCATCCCTAGGTGATTCCTAGGCGAGGAAAATCACCATACAGCCCGCACTTTCATTTTGTAGTTGAACAGCAAACAAGTGACCCAGAGCTTCTTGCATCGTGCACTGTTTTTTTCTTTTTTTACATCTGTTTTCCTTGCTTTTGTGTCATGCCTCTGTTTAGCTTTATTGACAAAACAATCTGTGTCTAATATTTAAACAACATCTGTAAAATGTATTATTAAATTATGTTGGAAGAAAAAGCAGAACGATTCTATGAAGCCCTATGACCCCCATTGATTTTTAGATCACAGAAGTTGAAAGGATAATTTGTGAATGTTTTAACATTTACATCTAAACAGGTACCTATATTTATAGAATCTTTGATTACTTATAAAGGTATTTGCTACATTATTACCATAACTCAGAAAGAAACTTGACCTTTAACAGTTGAATCTGTTTATTATAATAAAGGCGATCTTATTTTTAAAAAATAAGTTTACATTTTTACTTGCCAGTGGCATAAATCTCTAAGGATAACAAACTTTTTTCCCACTAGTAATAAATGGGAAGTGATGCCTGAATGATTTGCAGTTTTGAAAGCAATAAATGAAGTAACTAGGAAAATCTGGTATGAGCACTAAATCTAAGAAATGTAGAGTATGATAGTTCTGAACAGTGTCATCTTGGCTGCTAGGATGCAACCTGGAATTTTATATACCCTATTGATGGAGAATGATTTTTCTCTATCTATAAATACTGTATTTCATATACACTATATATTTTGCACTTAAAACCCATATTTCCTTTTCAGAGCATAAAGGAATAATCATTTAATATCAGGCCTTAATGGGAAAGTGTTTGGAAGAGGAATAGTAAACAAAGAAACTGTAAAATTTATTCAATACACTCTAGGCTAAAACTCTGCTGAGGCAGGAGGCAACTAAGGCATCCAGTAAGTATGACACAATCACCAGAGATAAGTTTTCATCACAGCGAATTCCCAGGTCTGCAACATTGGTATGATCACGTATAAGGGAATTTTTATCTGACCATTCTACACTCACACTTTCAATATAAAAAATTTAAGTTGGTCTCTTCAGGAGAAAAAACAACCAAGGACTGATTGTGTGTGTGTGTGTGTGTGTGTGTGTGTGTGTGTGTTTTCCTGTAAAGTTCTACTTAAATACTTAAAGGTCTAAATAACCATGTAATCACAAAATTTAAGATGTTTCTACTTAAATTACTAAAACATTCAGCATATTGATAATGTTTGCACTGCTGATATAACACAAGCATTTGTTACAACCACCACAACAATAAAAAAGCAAAAAGACAAAAGCCCCTAATGGTATTATTTATCATTTTTGGATAAAATTATAATAGGGAGCAAGGGACCAAAGAAGGAAGAATATATAAATCTATGGTGCGTATTATGTTTCAAAAATGATTACACTTTTAAATCTATCACAACATACTATGCTGAAATATTTAGGCTACTAGTTATGGAAGTTGATATTTAAAAAACATGCAGTTACATCAAATAATTTATGTAAAAATATTTTACTGAAATATTTTTGCATAATTGCCTCAATTCTCAAAAAAATTATTGGCATAGACTTAGCCTACATTGTCACATCTAATAAATTTCACATTCCATCCTAGGGCCCAAATGCTATAAGTACTAATGCCAACCATTTTAAGATTCTTTCTTTCCATTTTTATTCTGACAATTGGACCAAAATAATAGTTACAATGAGGCTCCTTTCATTCCAAATTTTCTCTTAATTAATCTCATCAGTCTTATTGTTTTACTTTTAAGCACTCTCTTTGCCTTTCTCTCCTTAAATCCCATGTACGTTAAGCCTTAGCCACTTGAGGCAGATAGTTTATATCACTATATCAATTCGAGGAATGTAAAATTAGTTCAATGATGAAGTGAAAGAACAATTAAAATGTGGCAAACTTCTTGTCTATTTTACAGTCAAAGCCTAACTTAAAACTGGATGAGCCAGGGTTTCTATGGCATGCTAACAACTAGATTGTGAGTTTGTATTTTTCACTTACATATTATATATTTTGATACATTATGTTGCTGCCAGTAATTATGACTGATCTACACTCAACCTGCCCTTCAGCGTTTTATTGAATTGCATTTCAACAGTGACTCATAGTTCATACAAAAATGTACATGTGTGTTAACAAGTTTTAAGAAATCCAAGAAGGAAGACACAGATGTTTAAAAGTTGTGGATACATAGATGAAAGGGAAATGCAGAAATACTAATGATGACATTTTCAAAATTATTATTCTTAGTTGGAAATAACTTGGACTGATGCTCTGTATAGATAAGATTAAAAACATTTTTTACAAAATATGTTTGTGAGCTGGGTGCAGCGGCTCACGCCTGTAATCTCAGCACTTTGGGAGGGTGACGTGGGTGGATCTCTTGAGCCCTCAAGTTAGAGACCAACCTGGGCAACATAGCAAAACCCTCACCTCTACAAAACAAAACAAATAAACAAACAAAAACTAATGGGGCATGGTGGCACATGCCTGTACTCTCAACTACTAGGGAGGCTGAGGCAGAATAATCACTTGAGCCAGGAGTTGGAGTTTGCATTGAGCCATGTTCATGCCGCTGCACTCCAGCATGGGCAACAGAGCAGGACTCAGTCTCAAAAACAAAAACTAAAACTAAAACAGGAAGAAGTTTCCATAAAAATTAATAAACTATTAAAAATTCAAATCAAAGGGCCTGGCGTGGTGGCTCACGCCTGTAATCCTAGCACTTTGGGAGGCTGAAGTGGACAGATCACAAGGTCAAGAGATTGAGACCATGCTGGCCAACATGGTAAAACCTGTCTCTACTAAAAATAAAAAAAAAAAAAAAAAAAAAATTAGCTGGGTGTGGTGGCGTGCACCTGTTGCTAGCAAACTCCACTCACGGTGGAGCTATGGGAGGCTACTTGGGAGGCTGAGGCAGGAGAATTGCTTGAACCCAGGAGGTGGAGGTCGCAGTGAGCTGAGATGGCGCCACTGCACTCCAGCTTGGCAACAGAGCGAGACTCCGTCTCAAAAACAAATAATAATAATAATAGTTCAAATCAAACATAATATTATCATTATTTGTCAAACTGAAGAAAAACAATCTCTCTTACAACTTTTAGTTACTGAAGGGACATTTTCTATAGCAAACAAACTTTTAAGTGTTGAAACCATTGCCAAATGCAAAGCACTGAGGTGTAAGCAAAAGCCACTTCTAACTCCATGTATATATCCAAGTAGAAAGAACCCACACACTGCACAAAGTGGCAGTTAAGCACAGAATTGTGTTTCTGTCCCAAATAACTAAGTAGAAGCTATTTTTAAGTTATATACCTGTGCAGAATTGAATAACAATGTGAAGTTTAGGGTAAAGTCTGCATATACTTTAAAGATTATTTTAGAGTATGAATTAAAACTTTTTTTTAACATCCTTTCTCTCTCTTCTAGTTACAAAACAAAAGTCGAACTGTGATCATTGACTGATTAGGAAGGTTACTCTCTGGCAGAGATTGTGTATAGAATCTAAAAAATTGTGTGTATATATATTGCTTGAAGTCACAAGAATGCCTTCCTCTTCCTGCATTCACAGGAAATATCCCATAATAAGGTTATCCACCCACAGTAAGCAACTTGTATTGGGATTTGTTCTCTGGTAACTGTGTTTATGAGTGGAGTTTGCTAGCAACCCTGAAGAGGAAGAGAGATGGCTCACACAAAAGATCCCCTGAGTGATAGCACTTTTGGGTTTCTTAACTAGAGAGCCTGTCCTGCCACTCCTTTGCGAACAGGAACACTTCCCAGGGAAATGTGACATTTGTGAAGCCTCCACTGTATTAAAACTGCCTCAACATCAGTTTTAAGTTTTAAAATATAGGTATATGAATTTAGATGTGCATGAAAAATTGATGGTATTTCCTATAATATTGTCCAGAACCATTTGAAAGTTCCAATATGTAGTATTAACAGCCTTGAAAATTAAGACACAGTAGCAGGTAAAAATAGGCAAACAAAAACCTCAGCAGCCACACAACTCCTAGTAACACATTTAGATGTAGTATGCCTCTTCTTGGCTTACCATCCCCTGATGAAAAGGGCTGCAAAAATTGATCTCTCAAGGCTGCAGTAAGGTCATAGAAATTGATAACCCTTACAAGCAGTGCTTATGTGAGTCTGTCTGTGTCTTGCAGATAGTGCACTTTGTAAATTAATCCTCCAAAGGCAAATATATTGTAAGTAGCTTGTTATCTCTAAAATACTAAATTGAAGAATACATGGGATTATATTGACAGAAATTACATTTTCTGTAATGGGGTTTAATATATCTGAAATCTCTCCCAAAGGCTCCCAGGCTCTCTAACAGAGAAGGGTCTGTTAATGTAGGTGCAATAGACATCAAGAACAAATTTATTCACCAAAATGGATTAGGCCATGTAATCAGAGATTCTGTAATATTAATCTTTGACACTTATTGAACAGAAAGAAATACTTCTGTCTGCAAACTGGCATTCCTAGTTCTCCCCTTCCCTAACCCAGGCTTTGGGCCTTTTCTGGATTTTACTTCAAAGAGGATAAGGTTTCCCCATCATAAACACTAATCTAAAAATATTAGGACAATTAATTAGATACACTTACTTTTAGAGGATATTGGATTTCGATACCCTTCAAATATGACACTAGCCCTGGGTGATTATATGAAACCTGGCTTTCAGCACATTCACAAAGGGTAATAAATCATACTTTCTCAAAGCCTCATTGCCACACTGCTGTACATTAAGTCAGAATATTGTTGGCTGGTACTTGGTACATAATCTCAGCTTCGCCCCAAATCAGGAATTTACACTTTATTTAGAAACAGTATTGCAGAGCCCTCAGATACCAAAGGTTTGGAATAGCCTCAAAGAGAAACATAAATAATTTCTTCCTTTCAGTATTCCAGAGATAAGAGTAAAGGAGAGACTATCCTTGAATTCATAGCCCTAACGAAATCTAACTAAATTTAGTTATTCAATGAATTTAAATCTGACTGATATGTGATGGTGGATTTTCTTGTTCTGTAGAAAATAGGATGATATCATTCTATCGATTACCCTGAAGCAGGGAAAAAAGCCATAGAGAGAGAGACATTTACAGAGCCATAGTGAATGCGAATTACACACATACTTATACTACGCATAAATTGTCAACTTATAAAGGAGGTAGAAGGCAATACCATGCCTTATTTCCCATACTAGCAAATGTTCTCACATATCAGTCAACAGTTTGTTTTCACTTTTGGATCAACAAGCCACCAGGGAAAGCAGTGGCAACTGGGTGTGTCTTCTTCATGCAAAACATGAGCTGCAGGTTGCCAGAGGGGGAAACAGATTGTGTGTAAACACAAAGCCAAATTACTTACCAATTGTTCACTTGAAGGATGGTGAGTCCCGTGTCTTGTGCCAACTGCTTTTTCTGTTCTTCAGAAGGGTAAGGGTGCTGAAAGAGAATAAAAAAGATATGTGTGCATCAGGTAATGTTTAGGCCATTTTGTCAAGAGCCTAAGTGTCTCATGAAGTCTATAATTAAAGGTAAAAATGCTGAGGTGTGTCACTCTTATTAATGGAATACTATATCATCTAATTAATGGCAGTAAAAGACAAGCCAATTACAAAGATTAGTGAAGTGTATAAATAGCTACTTAGGATACTTGCAGAACCTTGATACTGAGTTTATCCTTTAACAGGTTTATTTGTTGCAAACACAGAAAGTTTAGTATAATCTTCACTGTATTTTATAGGATTAAAATAAGGACAAGCTGACCCATTTGGACCAACAATCTCAGCTGAGGTCCCCACCGTGGCATTCTCCCTCTAAAATACCATATTGCCAGATGCAAATATCAAAACTAAAGTGGGTGTTATTAAAACACACACACACACACACACACACACTCTCTCTCTCTCTCTCTCTCTCTCTCTCTCTCTTCATTTTAGCTCTTCAGCAAAGCCCAAACAAACAAAATTCAACAATGCTGGTTTCCATATCTGAATGTCAACACATGCTAAGATTCTGAACACAGGCCAATATAAGGTCAAAGACCAGCATATTCTGCATGTTAAGAACAAGCCCAGCTATGTTCCTCAAGAGTCAGAGTAGATAAAAGTATTACAGGATTAGATAATAAAGTGAAATTCATACCTTCCTGTAAGAATCTTTGGAATTCTACTGAAATTAGTTCTGGTACAAAAGCTTTCTGTTCACTAATGAAATATATCTAAATTTGAAATACATATTTCTAAAGCTTAGGGGAGGAGCTGAGAATGTGGTTTCCATCTATAGAGACATTAGCTTGCTTGAAATACTGCATCTCAATATATTCTCCCAAGATAAAATTCTTCTGAGAGTCAACCCTCTATTCTATTATGAATAGAAAAGGGCACCCCCAATCCTTAATTTAACTATCTGTGCCACTGAAACTACATTCTGGTCTATTGAATGCTAATTAACATAGCTTTTAATTTAATTAATAATATCTGATTAGATGCTAAAAAGGCTTGTTAATGACCACTTCAGTGCTCTTATATGTAAGTTTAAATATGCTCTGTATCTATACACATGGGATTTGTTTGTGAACAGCAGAGAGATAGCAATTTTTCCCATAAGCATTGTCTATGATTGTCACTTAATCAATAAATACACAATTAGAAGAAGGCTTTGCTTTCATGGAATATAGTGCCTTTCTCTAAAGAGCTCCAAGTATATTACAGACAGTATGGTAATTAATCCCCATTATATCCCTGTGAGCGACATAAATGGAATCTATCAACCCTTCTGTTTTACAGGTGAGGAAACTGGCCAGGAGAAGAGATGGCCAGAGGCAGACATAAGTAAGTGAAACTTCCTGCTTCCCTTCTAGTGCCTAAGCCTTACCATGACCAAAGGATGTCAGATGCCTTTCATAATCCTCATTCGTGTCCCCTGTTAAATAGTATTCAGAGAGGTTATCATGGCCTGCAAGGTCTGCCACCACCCAGCCCTGCCCATCTCTCAGATTTGGACACCTTCTTCTCACCTGCTTACTACCCAGCCACATCATCCTTTCTGTTTTCCTAACACTGTCAGCTTTTCCCATCGCCCACGTTCCTACTTCAATGTCACTTTCAGCTCTCAGCTCAAATATTCAGCTTTTACCCTTCCCACCACTCCAGTACCTGCCTTATCGTGTTCACATTCATCTTTTTCTTATTTCCCTAATAGCAAGCATTGCTCTCTCAAGCACCTGATTTAATTATTTATTTCCTTGTTGGTGTGTCTTTTCCCACTCATCTACCAGTGCTAACCTCCTTGCCTTGCTTGCTGTCTATCCTCAAAGCCCAGATCAGAACATAACAGAAAATCACTAAATACTTGTGGAACAAAGGAGTGGTTATAACATGCTATGATAGACGCTCTCCACTCAGGTGCAACATCAAAATATATAATAAAGCATAAACGATTCAATTTAAAATCCATGACACTACTTTCTTTGCTTCATTCACGAAAGTGATGTTGACCCACTTTCTTCAAATAAAGGTATATAAACCTCATAAAAGCCTAAAATCATAAGTGACATTGGTGCAACTCAACAGAATGCCAGCCACTGCAGCCAAAGTCTCATGAATGGCTACTGAGTTTAAAGCAATCCATTACCCTAAGGTTTAAAACATAATTCTGACTATATAAAGATTTGATACATAATACAAAACACATGAACTTCTTATCCCATGGATAGAATGCTGAATTACAGCTTGATATACAATAGTTCTATGTCTACACTAATTGAAGAATTGTACATACAATAGGTGACTCTATTAGATTGTATAAATGATGCTGCCACTCATTAACTATGGGACTCTGAACAAGAGACAACTTTTTTATCCTCAATTTTGTCATCCAGGGTTCTAAGATCCATTGTGGTTAAAGATTACCCAGGCTGGCAGTTCTTACAGTATTGCAATGCCAGAAGATAAGCTCAATTTTGAAATATGCAAATGTTAGCATCCCACCATTGGCACTATTTGCCATAAAAAGTTGTACACTGAAGTACACAAGCAACTTCCAATCTATAACATTTTCTGTAATATGACTTGCTGACAGTTTCCAAGGTCTTACAGAAATCACTTGCAATGATTTTTAATAGAATTAATAAATATGTCCACAGTCTCTCTTTGGTATAGTTGGATGGCAAAATATTTTGCCCTGTCTTGTTAGTTGTGTCTTAGTATTATGACCAGAACTGGATAAAAATTATTATTTATGCCATTTATCTTTAGTTACTTTGAAAATTGAGAATTGTCACAGTAATTTATTTTCCTGTGTTTTCAAGAGTACTTTTGCATGCCTGTTTGTGAGCAAGTTTTACATACATTCTTACAAAGCAAATGGAATTCACATTTTATTTACGCAAGTGGGTGTCAGGAAAATTCTCTTTGAATCATTACCATTACCTGGATTACTAGAGCTTCAAAGAGCAGTAATATGGCTCTCAAAATTTCAGTGCAAATTTTGGTTGTTTCTTCATATCATGTAGTTTCTGATTTCATAATTTAAATATCATAAAATTCAAAAGTTCTACCCTGCTTTTCCTCTGTCACTTCTCATGTGATCTGACTTTAAGTAATTGGAACAAACTGTGTCTAATTTCATGCAGCATAATTGCTAGGCAGCCTCAAGCTATGGAGACTCAGCACTCCGTCTCCATTAAGAAATTTTCCGTTGTTTGGGATATATTTTTTTAAAATAGAAATGAATGAGCCTGGACAAATTAAATGTCACAATAATCTGGCCATTGTTAAGAGGAGAAAAAGGTATCAACAAAACTCCTAAACCCTTGTCTATGGTAGGTCAACTGAATGTTTTTCTTTTTCTCATAGTTCTTGGCCTTAGTGTCCCACAAACTTTCAATCCCTGAAAAAAAGTCTATAATTGCTAGAATCACATGAAAGCCATGACTTCATTCAGCTAATCCTTAGTCAGCCAAAAATTCACAAAGAAATAGGCTTTTAAACTGAAACCCAATACGTTTAAATATCTTAAATCCTGTGCATCTTTACTAAATAAGCTTTTTGTGGACAGTATGAGTTATTCTTTTGTAGACCTGAAGAAAACGACTTGACAAAAACCCAGCATGCCACAGGCACAGCTGCTGAAAAAACATTCAAAGTCCTGTTACCTTTTGCCCACAGGGCTTGTGAGGCCATGCAATGGGCAAAGGCAGACATCATTTTGCAAAAGAGATAAAGAGTAATCTCCGAGAAGTGCCATTTTTAAGGAGAAAATGGGAAATTCATTCCAAATCTTTGCAACCTAAAGGCCTCTGGTCACTACTGGCCATTCTCCCAAACACCTTTGCTGTTATTGCATCTCAAGGACACAGTTTAAGAAAGATCAGTAGGCTCTTGTGAAGGAAAGACGGATGGCACTTCCCAGATATACCAATCGACCTAATCACTTCAGGATATCAAAGCAAATTTGACCACAGTCCCATAGACAGTGAGGGAGACCTCGCCTCTGTTGTGTACATTAGCCTCTTGCTATTATCTCTTAAAAGCTTAATTATTTGCAAACAATTGATCAAGATGGGAATTTGAGAAAGGATATGCAAGGGCCACTGGGAGAACTGCAACACATTAAGAGAGCAAACAAAATTACCTTTAGATCTTACAATAAGAATTAACGATTGAGAGGGGAGAGCTAGGCAATGCAGTAGCTGCAGGGGTTCCTTCTCGAGTGTTTCCCATTTGATCTGCATTAACACCTCAGGAATGAGTGAAAGCCATAAAACAGTGATTATGTATGGGGAAAGCTGGCCCCTCCCTTCCAGCATTAACCCGGCACACGTGTATTAGGCTGGTTTGTCTGGGGAGAGAAGAGATGCTGACCTCCAAGGGAAACTAAGTGGCTTGTGGGCAGTGGAACCCCAGCTAACGGGGATAACTCATGAAATGATCATCCTTATTTCAATCGTCAACACCTTGACTTCTCCTTTCGAGCATAAATCTCTCGCTGAAATATAAACCACTTGCCACTCTTCATGTGTTTCTGGATCTTGCAGTGACTTCCAATAATGAACCAGTATAGAGTGATTCTTTAATGACCCCATCAAAGAATAAAATGATCCCTAGGGTAAGGTCCTGTATAAAAGAAATAAGGGATGTCTGAGAAAAATCTAAAAATACCTTATGTAAAAGTTGTCTGAGCTGTCATTTTACCAGCCACAAAGGATAGAAAGTGACAGAAAATGGAGACTTTCTCAAGAAAGTTATGTCTGCACAATTCCAGTGTTATTTCTTGAGACTGGGACGGGAAGGGGGTTTTAAGTTGGTTATCTGGTATTTACAAGTTTACAATACATCGGAAGAAAGTGTATTTTTTTAAACAATCAAGTAGACTATTTCAGATGAGCATCAATGGGGAAGAGAGAGACTCTGTAGAATGCACAGTTAGAAAATCACCAGCTTTATATCTTAACGATATCTTTGACCAAATGTACTTCTTTCATCAAAATTTCCACTCTTGGCTGCAAATGTGGATGCCAAGAGAGTGATGAGCTTTATCTTATCTACCCTGGTAACCAAGTTTCAATAACACCCCCTCCCTCACCACCTTGGCCACTCTAACAGCACATTGCAATGGCAGCAGAAAATTTGAAAATAATCCTGTACAGAGCTTGCTGGTGAGATAATGGAAGGCTACGCTGCCCCTTCTCAAGCCTCAGATTAGTAATTTCTTGTGACACAGAACTGCCTTTACACCGAAACTGCAAAATGGCTATAACAAAGCAATAGAGGTAGAAGGAATTTTCAAGCAAAATGTTACATGCTATACTTTAAAAGGTATGGGAATAGGTACCAGAGGAGCTGATCTAACAGGAGGAATGATGGCAACTGTCCAATATAAGCCTTATCAAGGCAATGTTCTGTTGCTTAGCTGAATATGTTGGAAGAACAATTTCGGAACTTCTTTTATCCTTTTTCCTCCAGCCCTTTGCCTCCTCCACAGCTACTTTTAATGCATTAATATAAGTTGACCTTGAGCTAAACTCTGAGATACCCCCTCTAAAGAAAAAAAAATCTACCATATGGTTTTTAACTATTAGATTTCTGTGCTCTTTTCAAACTTCTACTGAGTTTTTGCACTAAGGGAATACTGTGGATCTAAATGAAAATAACCAGCTATATATTTGGCCTCTAAGAGACTAAGCAGAAACCTGTTAACCAAATATATTTATATTTGTTTAACATGATGGTTTTTTGCCTATAAAAACTTCTCCCACTTTAAATAAATTTGCAGCCATTTTCTCCGTATGCACTGACTATGAATAGCTTACACTGTGATAATTACATTGATCTAGGATACTTTTTTCCTTTAAAAAAATCCATAATGCTTCCCTATTGTCTTTCAGCTTTATGAATTAGTTTTACTGTTTCAGTGAATGCTTTTTTGTCTTCTGACTGCACATTATCAAAGAGACACTTTGTGCCTCCTATTTGCATTACAAAAGCAGTGCACCGTGCAGTCGCAGAGCATAGCCTGAATGCATAACAGTTGAGTCCTGCATCCTTGCACATGCTGGAATCAAAAGAAGGAAGGTTGGTGCTGGGACCAGCTAAGAAGCCAGAAATGTTTGGAACATCATCAGTAGAGTCACAGGATTTTGACCTGCTTTCTTAATTCGCCACCAACACCCCTAGATTGCCTAGTTGCTCAGACTAAATGGGCTCCATTTTTTGTTTGGCGTTTGCTTTTTCTGGGGCCCAGTCTAGTCATTCTGCAGACAATCCCTCCAATTTCTGTATATCCAACAGCGGTTAAAAGAAGTTACCAGTGGAGGTGTCGTGGGAATCTATAAAGGTGATCTTAGCACATGAAAATGACATAGATATGGGAAAAAAAGTAGAACACTGGATAATGTTTCATAACAATTTTGTTTTTTGTACTAATGAAACTATATTTATAATATACAATAGTAAAAAACATTTTTATAGCCAATTATAAGATGCCAATACTAAAATGCCCTGCCTGCCTCACTTATCTGATCTTTTAATTTCTTCTAAGCATCAATTAAATAGAAAATAAAAACACTAAATAAAGAAGACAGATACTTATATTAAGGAACTTCATAATCCTTTGTATTTGGAATTTTTTTTTAAAAGCTGCTTACAAATCTATAAAATAACAATGTTTTAGATAATATTCTTCATTAGCTACATATGTTACAGAAATATTTTAAAGTAATATGCATTTAAGACATACAATTTAGACTCCACATTAGTGATTACTTATGTCCTCTTCCTAAATGGATTGACATTCATGAAGGATGCTAAAATTATGTGGAATAACAATGAATCCCCTGGATATTGATTCTCTCAGTGGAAGACCATGCTTATGAGAGGAAATACAAAAATGGCCATTAAGAAAAACAGGGCCAGGCACAGTGACTCATGCCTATAATCCCAGCATTTTGCAAGGCCAAGGTGGGTGGATCACTTGAGTTCAGGACTTCACCTACATGGGGAAACCCCATCTCTACTAAAAGTACAAAAATTATCCAGGCATGGTGGCAGGTGCCTGTAATCCCATCTACTTGGGAGGCTGAAGCAGGAGAATCACTTGAACCTGGGAGGTGGAGGTTAAAACGAGCCAAGATCACACCACTGCACTCTAGCCTGGGCAACAGACATCTAAAAACAGAAAAACAAAAAACAGGACAGGAGGCCCTTGAGAATCCATATGGGAAAAAACTCATGCTTCACTTTGAAGTGTCCTTTTTAATCATTTTAAATAATAGCTCATTTGAACTCATTATTTTTCAGTACAACAAATGCATTGCAGGCATTTTTTCATGTATTCTTGGTGAACCCCCAGAGTAGGGGCTGTGCTTAGCTCCTTTTCACAGATGAGGAAGCTGAGGCTTGGCCAGGTCAAAAAACAGGCCAAGGCCGGGCGCAGTGAGCTCACGCCTGTAATCACAGCACTTTGGGAGGCCAAGGCGGGCGGAACACCTGAGGTCAGGATTTCAAGACCAGCCTGACCAACATGGAGAATCCCTGTCTCTACTAAAAATACAAAATATTAGCCAGGCATGGTGACCCATACCTGTAATCCCAACTACTCAGGAGTCTGAGGCAGGAGAATCGCTTGAACCTGGGAAGCAGAGGTTGCGGTGAGCTGAAATTGTGCCACAGAACTCCAGCCTGGGCAACAGAGCAAAACTCTGTCTCCAAACAAAACAAAACAAAACGAAAAAACAAAACACAAAAAACCAACAATAAAAACAAGCCAAGGGCTTACAGCTACTCAGTGCTGGTGCTGGTTCTGTCCTACCCTGAGTTTCTCCACTTGACTACACTCCCACGGCCATTTGTTTCTCATTTCTCCATTCCTGTTTTTAACCAAAAATATATTCTAAGGGAGCAATAACAAAGTTATTAATTATGGTGAGCAGAGGGGAAAGAATTGCCATTTCCCTGCCCCTCCACCCTACCCAAATATCCACTGCTTCTGCCTGGGAGGCAGGCAGAAGGGGAGGGGAGAGGAGGGGATGTCAGGGGAAAGTTAGTTCATCAGAACCTTGTCCCATGTTCTCCCTCCAGCATCCAGCCAAAGGAACTTTATTAATAGTATATTAGCAGTATTAATAAGAGTGGAAGAAGTAGTCATCGTAACACATATCAGGAAGTAAGGATGTGCCAAGCTCTGTTCCAAATGCTTCACTCGTATGGCTCCTCGCGAAAGCCTTCCGAGGTAGTTAGCAGCCACTAGACCCATCTGATAGATGAGGAAACTTGGGCACAGAAAGGACAAACGACGTTTTCAAGTTCACACAGCTTGTAAGTAGTGGAGCTGGAATTGGAAACTTGGTGGTAACATACAAGTTGGGAAAATTCACTTCCAAACTATTTTGTCTTTTATGTAATAGGTGAAGAAATCTCACTGACTCCTGATGAGTTAATCATGAATATATACGATGATATTACTTGTTATATGAAAAAAACTACTATCTTAATGTATGTGTGTGTGTACCGTTTATTTCTACAACTCAGTTCTGCTAATGGAAGCAATAGTAGATCTTGCTGTAAGTCAGAAAATGCAGTGGAAACTCACATGCCCATCACTTTATTAGTGCCTGTAGCATTGCTTATAAATACAGGAATGATGGTAGATTATACACAAGAACACTTTTAAGGATCATAGAATCAAATGCCTACTATTTCCTCTAGCCACACTACAATATGCCTTCAATTGTCTGCTTTGAAACAAATTGGTGTGTGTGTGTTTTGCCAATTACTTTTGTTTCTTATGTGATTCTTAATCAAATATGAGTTAGATGACATTCAAAATCATTTCATTTTAGTAGACTACTAATAAAAACACACAAATGCTATTCCCAGTCACATGATGCAGCTAGCTCAGTTCTGTGCCCAATAAATATTTGTGTGAATGAATGTTATTAAAGTTAGAGATGACTAAAATTCCTCAACTGACATTTGTGAGTAGATGACTTCAGATGAGCACAAAACTAGAGGCTCCATTTCAACAATCATTCATCCTTCTCACTCAGTTCAACAAATCCCAAAACAGTAGTGTGCCTAGTCCACGTTTTGCTCACTTTATTTACCTGGCATTTACATAATATTTACTGTATGTCAGGCAGTGTTCTCAGTGCTTTAGGTATTTACTCATTTAATCCTTAAAACAAGTCTCTGAGGTAAATACTCTTACCTTTATTTTATAGAGGACACTGAGGCTCAGAATCTAATTTACTTACAAGTAGAATAGAGCTGAGATTTGACTCTAAGTATTCAATTGCACAGCCTATGCTTTTAATTACTATGTTAATCTGCTTTTCTTTCTTAGCATCAATTTATAATTTCCCCCAAAGTTTCTCCCGTAGTCACTCTATGTTGTTGTTGGGTTTATTTGTGATAAAATTCCCGTCCTACTCTCCTGCTCCAATGTAATGAAATTCAAGTTCTATATCTTCATGCCTAGCGTAGGACTGAAGAAAGGATAAAGAAGACTGTTTCAACATGCAGGCTTTTCCCCAAGAATTTCACTTTAACACATATAACAAAAAAACAGCATACTATACTGGACCACTTTTCTCAAAAGAAAGTTCATGACTGATTTATACAATAAACTCCAATAAAGTAAGGATCCTTTCCAAATGCGTACAGCTCATCTCTACAATTTCAGAGAGTATGTCAGCTAAAAGGAGACCTATCACCAGCCTGAAGAACACTTTTACACTTTAAAAATCAAAGAGAAAGGATTTTGAAACCATTAAGTAGAAAGACGAGAAAGATGAAATGCTACCATGCCATTTTGGAATGAGTCTGTTGACAGCAATCATTATTGCCTTTACAGATGTCCTGGCTAGCATTAAATATGCAGGAAAAATCCTTGTCTAAAGAATAAAGTATCCATAAGTTAGAAGCAAAATGGTACATTTGGTAAGGAGATATTTTTGAGAGAGAGAAAGATAGAGACAGGGAGAATGAGATAGAGAATTCGTGCTGCTCCCAATATGACTAAAGACCCCTGGAACTGGTACTCATTCTCTAGTGCTAATTTTCCCACTTAAATTACAGTGATGGTGTAGCCTCATCTCATTAGAGATCATTGTCCCCAGTAGACAGTTGTGTTTATGGGGGACTCTGGCTGCTCCACACCTGCTGATCAGGTTGCTATGTGATCAAGACTGCATACAAACAGCAGACTGGAGCTTGCTGGACTGCAACTGATGAGCCCAGGCTAATTCAGGGGTGATTATGTAGTTTACTGGACCACTAAACCTCTTTAAGCTTGTAATTACTGCCTATTTGAGTAAAGAACATTCAAAAGCAATTCACTGCATCATGCCTGCCACAGCTGGAAGCAGGCTGCCAGCAGTCTGTAGGGACATTAAAATCTACAGGGACGTGGATTGAAGCCCAGCTAGCAGACACTCTCAAGCAGCACCCGCAGCCAAGTATGTGAACATTCCTGCTCACCTCTCCTGACCAAGCTTACCATTAAAGGTCAATGAAAACTATAGAATAGCCATAAAGATGAGAAATAATGGAATGTAATGGTACAAACCACGTTTTAATGATTTCCCCCTTTTGTAAAGCTAAAATTTAAAAAGTCTTCACAATGCCAGAGAGCGAGCGAGAGAGAGTGCACTTTAAATAATATACACTGCTGAGATGTACTGTGTGCTCGCTAAAAGTGCCATCCCAAAGATACCAACTTGAAAACAAAATGCCCACTTTTTATGCATTATAAAAGAACTGGAATGTATAGTCATTTTAGATGTTTTCCACCCACTTAGCTGCTGTTTATAACCTTAGCTGGGAAAATATTGTTTAGCGAGTTGATTGACATTTTCTAAAATCACAGGAGTAGATTTTTGCAGTTAATGAATTAAAAGGCCTCTGAGACACCTGAGTGAAATTTATTTTCAAGAGTCAGAGAAGATTTAAGAAAAGAAAAATCAGTATTTATCAATGTTCTCATTTTCTTTTGCTGTCACCTTAACAACTGCAGTTCTTTTGTATAACAAAAGTGTAAAACATGCTTTGCATTGCTACGGGTATAATTATTACTTGTCTCTAAGTAACAAAAAAGACTGGAACTTAATGAAGGGGGATTAAGTTAATTTCTTTTTTAGCTAACAGTTTCCTGTCTCTTAAAATGCAGACCCTGGTGAACATAATGTTCAGGGAGGAAAAATTAAGCTTTTTATTTGACTAAAATCTCCACTTTGGAATATTGATATTAAAATATTAAGATGATGTTTATTCTTTAAAAGTATGTAAATTTGGTTTTAAATAAAGCCACAGAAATCCTCTCTGACTATTCCATCCAAAGTCCACAGATCCAGGGGGTTTATGTGTTATCTAGACATCACTCCTATTAATATTCATTAGATGGGTCTGCTTGCATTTTTATAAGCTGTGAGAGAGGCAAAAGAAACAATCAGAATTCTTTAACACACAGGCATTATCAATTCAACATATGCCAAATAGCAGGGCACCCAGATCTGAAGTTAAGATTCAAATGCAATTTACCTTTACTAAGCTAATTTTCATGAAAACTCTTTTCTCTTTATCCATTGCAGTCTAAGCTGTTTAATTTTCTCTATTCTGTGTACCACACACTTCAGTTTTTAATTTCAGAGATTGTTCAGCACTATATTTTATCTTGGTTAACAACAAAACTCTTATATTGCAATCTTGCAATCAGACTAAAGGGAATTTCCCCTTAAGAAGAAAAAAAAAATCTAAAAACTTCAAATTGTTTTACTAATCAGATTACCTTTATCTTTATGAACCTTCTTAAGCAAACCCTTTCCAACTCCCCAAAGCATTTATTGATGTGAATTCACTGTCTGTCTCCAGAGTGGATTATAGACGAGGGAAGAGTCTTAGTCAAAATTTGGGCAGATCCCCCGTATTTGTTTCTCAAAGTGTGCTTTCCTTGTTAAATCTAACTGGGTTGGAGGTAGGGAGCTGGGGATGCCACAGATCTGGACTTATTTCTGCAGGGTTATTACAAATGTTCATGGAATATCTTAGATGACTGGGAGAAGCCTCGAACTGTTACCAGCAAGACTGTGAAATAAAGTTGGCAAAAATAAAGATATTTCATCAAAGTTAACTTGAAGGCTAGTTTGGGCTTTTTTTTTTTTTTTTTTTTTTTTTTTTTTTTAAGACTTAGACATGGGTGATCCCTTACATTTGTATATAGCTTTACATTTTCAAAGAGGTTTTATGATATTTTGCCAAGTTTGAACCTCACAATTACTGGTGAAATTAGAAGAACGGGTAATGTTGCCCTCATTCTATAGAAAACAAAATTCAGAGTGGACACATGGCAAGTTATACAGGGTTACGTGGCTGGGAAGTTGTGGCCCTAAGGCCTCCTACTTCTCAATCTAGTTGTCTTTACTGAAGCTCAAAGTTTATCTTGTTAATGATAAAATAAAAAGCTGTGGCTACATCTGTCAGAAACCCACTCTGAGTTAGTTGACCCAGCCTCTGCTTTAATGTGTAAACGTGCGCTGCCCAGGATGAAACAAAGAACTAAACTAAAACTTAAACTAAAATCAAACAAAACCATCACCTTTTAAATTGGCTGTCACCATTCCTAACAAACTTAAACACATAATCTTACTGGTAATGCTAAAAAGCCTTAAAGAGTGGCATTTGCCCCTTCTTAAAACACACTTTGGGACAGAAATGTCCCTACCCAGTGAGGATTGAGTTGTTTGTTCCTCTTTGAAACAACTAGATATAGTTTTGCTTTACTTTGTATGTTTTTCTTTGCCATTCCACTTGTGACTTAAGGTTGCTAACTGCATATGGAAGGGGCTAGTTTTCCCCCTTCCTAAGTCAGTTCTTAAGACAACTTAGGTCTGTGTGAGAGTCATCAGCCTGTTTAGCCCAGGAGAGTGGTCATGAAGTCCATTCATGCTTCAGTGATGTGGTTACACATTTACAAATGGCAAATCTAAAGGAAAACATTTTAAAATAAATTGTTTTTTTTGTTTTTGTTTTGTTTTGTTTTATTTTTTGGTGACAGAATTTCACTCTGCCGCCCAGGCTGGAGTACAGTGGTGTGATCTTGGCTCACTGCAACCTCTGCCTCCTGGGTTCAAGCAATTCTCCTGCCTCAGCCTCCCGAGTAGCTGGGACTACAGGCATGTGCCACCACACCTGGCTAATTTTTTTGGATTTTTAGTAGAGATGGAGTTTCACCGTGTTAGCCAGGATGGTCTTGCTCTCCTGACCTCATGATCTGCCCACCGTGGCCTTCCAAAGTCCTGGGATTACAGGCGTGAGCCACTGTCCCCAGCCCAAAAAATTTGCTTTATGAGGTGTAGTTCAGTGTATCAATTTAGTTATATAACTAAAGTTAAGTCTTTAGAACCCACAGGAACTGTATGACCTTGGTCAAAGCATTTCAGTTCTCCGAGTCTTGCATCCTCATGGTGGAGGTCAAATGAGACAGCATGCATCAAATTGCTTAGCACAGTGTCTGGCATACATTTAGGGATTAGTAAACAGTAGCTGAATTTGAGATGACTCTTAAGGTTGGGTTAATCTATGTAAAAATACATAAAATACATGTAGTTCTCAATTTGCAGGGAAGAAGATCTCACTAGGTAATTCTTGTAAAATTTTTTTTTAACTGTTAAATTAGGTTTTAATGCTTTCTTGTAATTCTCTTTATTTGAACAAACTTGCTTCCAAGATCTCTGAAGGCAGAGTGGCTTCAGGGGTGTGCTGCTTGTAAGTAACACAGAGAACCCCACATAGACGGACCCCATGCTTCGCCTAATGTGCTGCTGTTGCCATCTTGAAATATTTTTTAAGAAGCCCTGCATAATTTATGAGAAGAATTTACACATTCTCCACAAATTATGCAGTGGGCCCTGTTAAAAGGAAAGGAGGTTGTGTTTTCCCTACTAGATGTTTTATACTTAGCTCCAACTCATCTTGAGTTTATTTGAGCTTCACAGAAGTAAATAAATAATTACTAGGTTCTTACTCAAAGAGTGTTAAAAAAAAGACACTAAAAAAGCAAGATAGAGAGGTGACACTGACAGTGTAGATGTGCTCAGGCCTCAGACAGATGAGTAAGGACACTTCAATGACCCTCCAGTGGCCTTCAAGGGGTCACACATTGCTATAAGTGCCTAGATCACCCTCAGGGACTGACTGGAGGCACTAAGAAAATATTCTATATTATAAAGTCTATGGGAGAAAAAAGAATCGATAATAATCTGGATCCTTCAAGGTGTGAGGCCCATTCTGGCTCAGTGGACTTAGGAATGTTGAGGGCCTTTGTCTTTTGGTGGTTGGAAGTCAGAAGTGGCAACTCGCCCACCTTCCTTGGCAGGGGACGGGCGCCACATTTGGCAGAAAAGTGTGCTCTCGAGAAAAGGGAGCAGAGGATCTTTTGGCCTGAGCTCCAGCTAGGACAGATCAAGAGTGAGAGCTCACCCTTGCATGCCAACCAAATGCCGCTGTAATTAAAAACAAACCTTTGGAAATAAAGTATTTGGAAATTATTTCAATTACAGCACAGTCACAATACGAGCTCATCAATAGTTACAATCAATTCATTTGATTGCAGGATTTTAGATTTAATAAAAAAAGCTGTCTTCTTTTTTAGCTCTCTTAAACAGAATTCTACTTTTGTTGAAGGAGAGCCAGGTAAATATATATGTATTAGAAGACTAAAGAGAGAAATATGTGTCGTGTCATAAAGTTTCAGAAGCCTCCAGCACATTTGGATTCTGTAGCTCACATCAAACCTGCTAAGATGGCAGCACCAATTTTTAAAAATGCAAAATTCTATCATTTTGATGATGCCAAATGATGAACTCGACTATTACATGCATATATTTTGTTTAATGGCTTCATTTATTTTAATAACAAAGGGAAACTAGATTTTACAGATGAAAGCTTTTTTTTTTTTTTTTATGGCACCAAGGCAACTGGGATTTTAAAAATCTGTGATGTTAACCAATATGTGATAATGGATGCTCTCAGGGGCCCTATTTTATAACATTTTATGCAGTGGAAACCCACACTGAGTAACTACTGCCAGAGTGTTTACCCCTGTTTTAAGAAGGCACAATTGGGGTGAGTGTCAGAGGGCCTTGTGATTGTTCCATGTTGTTCTTTTTTTTCTCTCTGAAAGGATACACGTTCACTAAAGTGTTGGCTGTGGAAATGCTGCAGCAACAGAATTAACTCACTAAAGATTTATTATAAATGAGGGAGGAAAGTACTGTTCATGTGATTTCAGGGATAAGAAAATAATTGCACAGTCCTCTTTTCCCCTGTTCAAAAATCTGCCTACAGGGTTTAATATTTTGTGGAGAATCGAAAAAATAAATCACAGCAAGTAACTTCAGTTTAATTCTTGTTGGATTTCTTCATTATACTGACTATCTATGGTGAATCAGGAAACCAGAAACTCATCAAAACCAATTCCCATAGGAACAGAAGACACGCCATCTCAGAACCTCCCTTTCAGCCACTAAAACTAGTTATAACTAGTTTCAGAAAAAAGAAAGAAATACATGCAAAGGACATCTGGTCCACCCCAAATTCTGGTTAGATGATGCAAACCAAAAGTCTGCAATGATTTTTTTTTTTTTAAGCTGAGAGCCATACCTACCAAAATCTATTATACAACAGATGGAACTTGCCAGCCACACACAAGATGTCGAGTGATTTTACAAACACTATCTTGGCTCAAGGTGGCAGCTCATGATTAATGGCTGCCTCATCCTTGGCCCTGCTGCAGTCAGGCCTGGGGTCTCATCCTGACACACAGGACCTTCGTCCGCAGCCAATCAGCAGATGTAAGCACATAGGTCCTGTCAGGTTGACATATCATTCCTTCGACAATGTCAGCGAGTATTAATGTTCAATTATCTGTCCTAGAAATGACCCTTGCCTTTATGCATTGTGTAACTGTGTGCGTGGTACTCCCAAAGACAAGGGCAGAAATGCCCACAATATTCCAGCTACCAGAGAGTTGGTTTTCCAACACTGTCCTGACATTGCCTTTCAGTACTGAATAGGAGACCAATTTGTAATTTGTTTTCTAATACATGTTTGAAAGACTACTGAGCTCTTTATTTATTTATTTCGCTATTTAGCTATTTTTCTGTGAGCATGTTTGCTTGTAAGTGGTCCTTCCTATTTAAACAGAGAGACTTCACATGAGTCATCTGTGACTTGACTTGATCACACTGAGCTAACTGTTCTTTGTATATGGCAAGAAGCTGTTTATTATATGTAGGGTACCATTTTCTTTCATGAAGCCAGGTGTATGTCATTTACCATCAAACCAAAATGACAATACTAGATTCTTCTGGAGCAGTGTCAAGATCAATTCAACTTGTGAAGCTAAAGTAGTCTGTCTAAGCAAGTCTTCTCTCCTTCCCATTGCTAAAAATAAGGATTCCAGCAGAGGAAGGTTTTTCGGAACATATCTGAGATTGTTCACTTGTTAATGTGTGCAGTTGCTCTGATATTTTACAATGTTGTGTAGATTTGTCCTAATTAAATTTAAAACTCTCCTTTTCTCTTAAATGATATGGTAAGAAAAAAAAATTCTTAGCAGACAGCTGCATTTGCATGGGTTTTGCTGAACACACATTTAAAGGTTATCAATAACAAGTTTGCAAACTTCTTATAGAACCTGTACTGAAAGATAATGTACAATAATTGCACGATAACTTCCTCCAAAACTGCGATAAAAACCTTTAATGCAATCTTGAGTTCACTAACCTACATGTGATAATACAAACTTCAGAGACTCAGATTGGGGCTCAATGAATGTTCCCCATGGTTCTGATTTTTAAGGAATAGAAAATGAAATTATTTTCCTGTGGAAAACCACTAAGAATTCAATATTGCCTTCATTTTAGCATGTGAAATGCAGATTGATTATGAAATGTGCCTGTTAAAAGCCTAGCCAGTCCTTGGTCACAATGTGGTATCTAGTGCTACTTCTATATGCATTCTCAACTACACTGTGAAAGTCTTTTTATCTTTTCTTTTTTTTCTTTCTTTCCTTTTTTTTTTTTTTTTGCTCTGCCTACTGTGTTCCCAACAGCAATTTTCCCAAATGATTCCACTCTCCTCCAGCTCCTAATCCTACTTCTTGGACATGTATCAGTTAACTTTGCCTCCAGCCTGCTAACAGATCCAGGAGGAGAATAGCACCCTTTTTCATTTCTAAATCTCTCTGCCTTCTTCTTCCTTATTGCTATGTTCTTACTCTGAGATGCCATCCCATCACCCTCCCCTCCACTGCCAGCTTACTCTTGATTCTTGCTCCATGAATCAGTCCCTCTCTACTTTGATCTTCAAAGGTCTCTATTGCCTAAGTAAGTAAGTAGGCTGTGCATTAACAAATTGCACGGAACATAGTAGCAATTCCAAGAAAGGTAGCTGAATTCAATTCTATGCGTAAACATATTCAAATCTCCTTTCTCCGAAATATTAAAAAATAAAAGAAAAACCATGCCTTCTTATCACTTCCTGAAGCTTCTGTCTAAACCATATCCTTTAGTATATTTCCTCAAGTGATTGCAAAAGGATCTACCTTTGCTACCTCCACCGCAGTATCATCATGCGCCTCATAATACAACTTCTTTTCTTCCAAATGCCTCAAACAACTTAAAAAATTAGCAGGTGTGGTGGCGCATGCCTGTAGTCCCAGGTACTCAGGAGGCTGAGTCAGGAGAATCACTTGAACCTGGGAGGTGGAGGTTGCAGTGAGTCAAGATTGCACTGCTGCATTCCAGCTTGGGCAACAGAATGAGACCCCGTTTCTAAAAGAAATAATAATAATAAATAGATAAACAATAAATGACAAAAGTCATTTATTGATGAGATCCTAACCCCTATATCAGGATTTTTTTCCGCCTTTCTACTTCAGAAACCTCCCAGAGTTTGGTCATTTCTGTTTTGCAACTACACTTATTGCTTTGGTCAGTAAATAATATCGAGCATCTATAGTACAGCTCTGAAGGTGTAGAGAGGAAAGATTAAATCCTGACCTGTAGATAGAAAGGCGGAGCATAAATAAACAGGCACTATGATAAGCGCTCTCTATCAGAGTCTCATCAAGGTGCCATGGACCTGGGCAGGGTCCACTTTCCCTCTCCTGGGAAGAACAACAAATGGCTTCCCCAAGCAGTGACAATTGCAATAAGATATGAAGGATGTGGAGGAAAGTGTCAAGTGGAGAAGGGGTCGTGGAAGTGATGTATCCTAGATGAGGGAACAGCATGTAAGGTGCACAGAGGACAGGACGGTGCAGCACTAATGGGTGAGCTGTAAGCCTTCAGCTTGGCTGCAGCATGGCATGCATAGGGAGCCTATATGGAAATGGCGAGAGAGGGGCCAGGACACTCAGGGCACCAGTGCTGGACCTCGAAGTCTACTTGAATGGCACACCAGGGATGTTTGTCTTATATCCTAAGGGTAGTAGGGAGATATCGAAGGATTTTAAGTAGAAGGAGACTTGGCCAAGTTTTGTTTTAGAAAAACTGTGGCAAAATAAGGAATGGTTTGTAAGGGATCAATGTTGGAGGCAGGAAGGCTGGGGAAGGAACTGAGAAAGCTGGAGACATAGAGGCCTGACCTGTGGCAGAGGCAATGGAGCTGGGTGGGAAGAAGAATGGAGAAGTGTTTAGGAGGGAGAATTGGTGGGACTCAGGGATGAGCAACTGCCTGTGAAGGAGGAAGGAGAGGGGACCTTCCAGGATGACTCCTGGATTTCAGCTGGGTTGGAGCTTCTGGGTCTATGGTGATGCCATGAACTGAGATGATGACAGCAAGGGGAGCCAGTTTGTGGGCCATGACAGATTTAGTCTGGGGAATGGATTCTTTGACATTCTTACCATTGTATCTTCCTTGCTTTTATTAGAATAATAAAACATTGGATCTGGAAGTGGACCCAGAAATCAATTCATGTCACCTAAGTATGTGACAGAGACCTGTCTACCTGTTCTGCTCTCTCTCTAGGTTTTCCTCCACACAGCCTTCAGAAATAGTCATCTCCCAAATTCTGTCTTGGGCCTCCTCCTTTTTTCTCTTGGCACTCTCTGGATCATGACTCAATATACATCTCTAGTGTCTGTGGAGGTAACTGAATGAATGCTTCTATTTATGAGGTACCAGATTTACCTCCAAGATATCTTCTTCTCATCCATTTCTTTGTACTCCCACAGCACAGCCTTCTTACCCAAATTGTTATAGCTGTCTCCTGACTGTTCTGTTCACTCCATTTTTCTGTAAACTGCACCACAGATTAGATCCATGCCCTTTTCAAACATCAGAGAATGTTCCGGATGTATATGGTTCCTTGTACATAGTAGGCCCTCAAAAAGCATTTGAGTTACTTGGAAAATACTTTAATGACCCCATTTATATTGCAATTCAAAGGTAGGATAGATATGGCCTGAAGTTTTGTCATGATTTATGGTGGGTAAAATAACAAGCATGTTTAAAAGTTGCTTTTTCATGCAGTGTGGTAAGATTAAATCATCATATCATAAAAACTATTCTAGCCATCTCTTCTCAAACCAAAAAGCATAAGGTATTCATAGATAAAGGCCCTAATGCCAGCATGATCCGTCTCCCCCAACACACACACACACACACACACACACACACACACACACACACACACACTTGCTTTTACTGCAGTACAGGTATCAGAGCCACAGAGATCTCTAGGGACAGCAAAGGAGCTACACAGGGGCCCCCAGTCTGGCTGACCATAGAGCAGTTGTGATTGCTCTGGAATAGCTCTGTCAAAGGTATGGCTCTGATGAGGCTATGTGGACTTCTGTCTCAATTCTCATCAGTTCTAGTCAACTGTGTATGCAAGACAATTTCAAGAACAATAACAAGTCATAATTTTAAATGTCAGGGTATGGAAGTGGTAAGCTCCAGGAAGTTGAAATTTATGGCCCTGAGTTTTGTTTCCAGTCCCAACTTCATTGTACACTAAGATCACTGTTAGATCTTTAACCTTTTCTGTCCCAGCTCCTTCATCTGTGAAATGGGGATACAATTATTAATTGTGAGATCACATGCAAGTTAACTATTAAATAACAATTAATAATCTTCTAAAATAGGATACTTGCTTGCTTCTGACTTTTAGAAATTCAGACACAGCTATTTCATGCATACATGTAATATTTGGCCTTTTTTCCCTTGCAAATTCACCCCACAGTTTTTTCAGTCTCTCTTGAACAAAGTGATGAATGTTGCTGAGTGCTCGTGGTTTCTGGTACAGGATGAACATCTCTCAGGAAGTTAGTCCTGAGCACCTGTCATTTCAGTAATTGATGATGTTTTCACTTCAAGGTGTGGGCCTGAGACTCACAGGGGTCAACGGGAAAAGTGAATGAATTGACTTGACTATATCTCTTGCCCAACACTTCTGATACTGACAAATCCACTTCAATCTTATTAAGAGCGGGTACCTACATATATGTATAAATATGTATATATATGTTTGACAATGGTTAAGCGAAGCCTTTATTTTTATTTTGTTTAGTAAATTTAAATGCTTGGTTTATCATTATTATAATTCTTTGTGAAAATTTGGTCTTCACTAAATTTACCATAAATTATAAATGCCTGCACCCAAACAAAGAGTAGTCTACAATGGCATCAGATGTCTGTCTCTCTTTGCTTCCTAATTTTGATTTCTAGCTCCCATGGCTTCCAGAAGAGAAAGCATGCAGGGGCACACACATACTGTATTTCAAATGGAGATTTTATGTAAGCTTATTTTTATAGTGGTTCCAAGAGTCGCTGCTCTGCTTTTTATCTATGCAAACTGGAAATAAAGTAGGCACCCTGCCAGCTCCCTGACAGCAGGCCAGGCCCGGCCTGCCATGGGTGACTCGTACAATGACATCTAAGGGGTCCAGAAAAGAACCCTGACTAATGGCTTTTGGATTCCCTATGACCTTTGATCCTCAGTGACTTAGAACAAAATAAATGACCTAATTTCAAGAAACTACATCCAGCATGTGAACTCTAATGAGTGAGAGAATTTACCTGCTAAGCAATGATTAATAGGTATGCATAATTCCTTAGATCTTAGCCACACTGGAGGAAATATACTTTTCAGATACTCACTTTTGAAAGCAAATTCACCTTCCTTCCAGGATGCTGCGAAATTTGAGAGTAACAGTGCCCATGGAAGATAAAGTACACAGGGCAGTGGGAATACAAAAGGGTTTCCTGGAGCAGACATAAAGTTGGCAAGAAGTGTAAGGCGCAAACGCAGTTCTCCCTCAAACACATGTGTTGTTTCTGCAGTTCATGATTCTGTTACTTTCTTACTGACAAAGGCTACCTGATCTGCAGAGCCTCTGCAGAAGTCTGGGAGCTAGCACACCACACACACTGCCCTCACTCCATGATAACTTCCGTTGCTGCAGATTGTCACCAGAGCCCTTAAGCTATGAAGATGTTTCCTTGTGGTGGAGGTGAACCACAGCATTCTGTATCATGGGACTTTCGGAGCTACCTCTCCACCCACCCTGAACACACAAGTGCAGAGTCAACGAGCCTAGAAGAAACAGTCTCTCTTTCTGTAGAGCCCCAGGTTTATCAGAAACTTTCTGAGTACTTGAGGATCCAATGAAAGTGTTTTGAATTCAAAAGGAAGTTCTTATATGCTGAAAAAGCATTGAAAGTCGGCAGAGAAAAAAAAATAAAACAATTTGTCAAACTAATATGATAAAAACAATGGGGTAAGTTTCAAAATCAGGAGGCAAAATCAAAGCATACAAATCAAAGATGGAGAAAAACAATCCTTTTACCATTTAAAATCTGACATCTTGCTTGTGTACCTTAGATCCTTTCTATGCAAGGTACGGTCTGTGGACCAGCAGCTTCAGCAGCACTGGGAAGTTGCTGGAAATGCAGAATCTCAGGCCCCAACCCTCTGAATCAGAATCTACATTTTAAAAAAGATCCACAGATAATTTAAATGCATGGTGTAGCTTAAGGAGCACTGTTTTTGTCTGTTTCTTTGTTGATGTTTTTGTTTTTGAGACAAGGTCTCACTTTGTTACCCAGGATGGAGTGCAGTGGCGTGATCCTGGCTCACTGCAACCTCCACCTCCTGGGCTCAAGTGATTCTCCTGCCTCAGCTTTCCAAGTAGCTGGGACTACAAGTGTGCACCACCATGCCTGGCTAATATTTGTATTTTTGTAGAGACAGGGTTTCATCGTGTTGCCCAGGCTGGTCTTGAATTCCTGGACTTAAGTAATCTACCTGCCCCGGCCTTCCAAAGTGCTGGGATTACAGGCATGAACCACTGAGCCCAGCCAAGGCTCACTGTTTTTAACGAAGCAAAATAATTTTCAATTCTGTGGTGATTTTCATTTCTGGTTTTTTAGATGATAGACTTTCATTTTTTAAAGTTACTCATTATACCTCAGTTAAAACTCCAAATGTATTTATTGTTAAATCTCATGATACAAATTCAGAGAAATGTTGTAAATATTTGCATGAAATATTTGTGTAAAATATTTGTGTGAAAATAAAAAAAAGATTAAAGACTTCTATTTAGAATCTAAACAATCATTCTACTTCTTCCTTCTTTCTTTCTTTCTTTCTTTCTTTTTTTTTTTTTTTGAGACAGAATTTTGCTCTTGTTGTCCGGTCTGGAGTGCACTGGCACAATCTTGGCTATCCACAACCTCCACCTCCCAGGTTCAGGCAATTCTCCTGCCTCAGCCTCCCGCGTAGGTAGGATTACAGGCATACGCCACCACCCCCGGCTAATTTTGTACTTTTAATAGAGACGGGGTTCTCCATGTTTGTCAGGCTGGTCTCGAACTCCCAACCTCAGGTGATCCGCCCACCTTGGCCTCCCAAAGTGCTGGGATTACAGGCATGAACCACTGAACCCAGCCTCTACTTCTTTTTATCATACCAATCTAACAATATTTCCAATATGACTTATCACAATATCACCTTTATTTTTAAATTTTTATTTATTTATTCATTTTGAGAAATGGTCCTGCTCTGTTGCCCAGGCTGGAGTGCAGTGGCACAATCTTGGCTTACTGCAGTCTTGACCACCCGGACTTAAGTGATCCTCCAACCTCCTCCCAAGTAGCTGGGACTACAGGTGTTAGCTACCACACCTGGCCAATTATTTAACTTTTTGTAGAGATGGGGTTTCACCATGTTGCCCAGCCTAGTCTTGAACCTCTGGGCTCAAGAGATCTTCCTGCCTTAGCCTCCCAAAGTGCTGAGACTACAGGCAACAGCCACCACACCTGGCCACGTTATCACCTTTACATACTGATTTTCAAAACCCAGAGTCAGGCTGGACCATGCCTGATTTGTCATGAGCAAGGAAGATAGTTGAGCAATTATTGTCTAAGTTCAGTCAGCACAAGAAGATAAACAGGACATTTCAAGATAGCAAAACTCTTTTTCTCTCCTGCAAAAGGCACCTTCTCTTCCAATGACCAGATAATAACGTTAGTTAACCCTTCATTTTATTTCGATCATAAAAGCATGTCTCTGACATGCAAGTACATTTGACCTTGCTTCTCTCCTTGCCTTCCTATCTCTGTGGTCAACAAACCAACATTTTGACTGTATTTAAATTATTTAGCTTGAAGTTAGTAATTAATTTTTAGAAATGGGAACAATGGGTGGAAAAACTAACATTCCGAGGGGCTACCAAATAAGGCCTGCCTTCTCATTCTCAGAGGCTAACACCTACCACTTAGGACATCAGAGTAGCTCTACAGTTCCACACGCTATGACAGTCAACCTACATGACATGTTACCCATGTTAGTTCAAATGTAAAATACAGCATTTGTAGCCCTGGAGATTAACTGAATTACAATACCACATTTGAATGTTACTTTACAGATTTTTTCCAAAGGCTCTGAGCATCTACTCCTTAATTAAATTTAATTTGGTTTCCACATAGAGTGCTATAGAGCATATTCACTTCGCCATACGCGTCAGCTCAAAATACATCATCTTCACCTTCCAACTACAGTGTTATGAAGATGTTTCCTTGTGGGATCATTCAAAACTGATTTATGGTGCTATTGCAACAACTAAGCAACTAATCTTCCAGTATAAATATAACACATAAGAACAACCTAACTGAAACATATAAATTCCACGTACACTTAAAAATATTATTGTCTGTAATTTAATACAGGAGAACGTTTCTGAGCCTACAACCTTGCATGCAGAAGCCGTTTTTCAAGCATTAATACTTAAATGGGTCATAGATACCACATCTGTCATTCTGTCCTGAAGTCTATGAGGCAAAACCAAGACTATGCTGGCCTATTGATTTTTCTAGCATTTGCTTTAATTTACTTAACCATTGAGAAATCCATCAGTACATAAAGGGCAACTGTCCATTACTGCCTCATTTGCAGACATTCCTTCCCCTCGTTTTTGGTAAATATTTCCCTTAAATTGCTATGTGTTTACAGTGTAAAAACGAATTAGGAAAGTGCTCACACCTGTTTCTGTTCAGTAACTGCTGCACGAGGTATATGTAACGTGCTTAAAGATAGAATAAATATCTAGACATTATTACATCTGTGTGCAAAGGGTGGTAAATTAGATCCTAATTACATTAACAGGGATTCTGCCTCCCAGCTTAAATTTTACATGAGCACTCTGCAAAAATCCAAAAGCTCTGCTGTGGTTTCTTTATGAGCTAGTGATTACAGCTACTTCCTATGCGGTCACTAAATATTCTGTTTACAAATAAATGAAGAAGCTTTGAGCCGACTTGCCAGAGTAATAATCTATTTTTTTTCTCCCCTTCCCTCTTCCTAACAAACCCTCGCCACATATGCATGGCAACAGTCAGGAGCCCTGGCTTCATCTAATTACTCCGTCACATAATTTCACAAATTGCCTTGTCACTGGGGAGCCAAGTGCAAAACATGCTCACAGTGGGATTTTAGGCAGCAGCTTTCATTTACTACTCATTCCTTGTTCAATTAAACACAAAAACACCAGTTGTGCGAAAGAAGTAAAAAAAAAAAAAATGCCTGCCAATGAGCCAGACACGTATATCTCCTATCTACCATTTCATCAAATACATTGTCGGCAACAGGCATCTCCAACAGGAGGATCCCCTCGCCTGGCCCACTCTTGTCTCAATGGAGCTGCCACGATAGAACCATAATCAAAAGGCTAAGAGCAAAAGAGCTTCTCTAAAAAGTAAACTTCCTTATCTATCAATAGGAAACATGGGCACGTAGGAACAGATTTGATATTCTCAAGCCCGTCCATGCTTTACCCTTTCTGCTCTATGAAATGCCTGCCATGATCCTCACATAAGAACCTGTATTTGTATTGGATGAATGATGCTAAGCCCTTTGAAGGTATAAACAGCATGCCATATTTCTATTCTGGCTAGAAAGAAGGAACCGGATTCCGCTAATCTTTAAAAGTTCTCCAACAGTAAGATCATCAATCAAGTTTGTACAGTATTAGGCATTTTCCTTTTAAGTATTAATGCCTTGCATGTTTCTGAAACACATCAAGATAAATGCTCACCCATCGCATTACGGATGTGGGTGGAAGAAAAATATTGTACGATGGGTGACATTACTAGAGGGAGTGAACCTGAGGTTACACTCCTGGAAGCTGACATTTTTATATCAACAACTAAACACAGCCACTGGTAATTAAAGGTACTGCTTTGCAGCTCGGGAGCCAGCGGGGTCAGGTACCGTTTTACATCACAAGCCAGTCCTTTCTGCATGTAGATTTGCCAGCATTATCTGCACAGGGAGAAGGAGACATTAGCAGCAGCTGTCTCTCTGCTTTTACACTGAAAATTCTATTCATACAGACAGGTGGAGTAATTTAAAAGCCAATGTGGTACAATTTCGATGTGACTAATGTCACTGCCTACTAAAATGCCACCATTACCACTGTTTATGGAAACATTACTAAAATTACATTTTATTCATAAGAATTTTAGGATTCTGGTTATTACTAGCTTTAAAATGATCAGACCTCAGTGTCATACCCCAGAGTGGCAGCTTAATTCTCCTGGGTTTAGCAGCCTTCTTTGCTGAGAAACGACAGTTGGATTGTAGTTTTAAGAGTAATCGGGGCTGCATAAGCAGTTTCCTGTATCTCCATAAAGCAAATTAAAGACATAGCTCTTTGGCGGCCTGGCCACGTGACAGGCAAAAAAATCTTCAAGGAGCTAAATTCTGTGTTAGAAGGTTTAGTTAGGATTTGCATGAGGAAAGATTCTTCACCTGCAAAGCACTATCAGACATTGTTAGTAATAGACATGGGTAGAGATTTACATATTTCTGTAAGGAAGGAGGAGCAGTTAAACAATGTTTAAAATCTGAAATTCCAAAAATGCACAAATTATTATGATTGTCACAAAAGATCAACAGCTGTAGCTTTCTTTGCCCTTTTTATGGGCAGATATTTGTAGAAAAAGATTCCAGAAACGGAAGGCCCATCCTTGACCCTTTAGTTACTGATAACCATCAGGTTGCATTACGATGTTTTATGCCAAGCCCTCTGGCTCATATTTTTATTGTTTAAAAATACTAATTAGCTAACTTGTGGAATGAGATTATAATTATACCTTTGAACTTCCACAATTCGATTTGATTTGCTGTATGTTTGAAGAGGCAGCATGGTGGAAAGCACATGGAAATTCAAGTCAGGAGATCCTGGTTCAAGCTCAGCCAGTTCATCGCTTTTGATATTGAGAAAAATCATTAACTGGCCGGGTGCGGTGGCTCATGCCTGTAGTTCCAAGCACTTTGGGAGGCCAAGGTGGGCGAATCATGAGATCAACAGACGGAGACCATCCTGGCCAACTTAGTGAAACCCCGTCTGTAATAAAAATACCAACAATAGCTGGGCGTGGTGGCACACGCCTGTAGTCTCAGCTACTCAGGAGGCTGAGGCAGGAGAATTGCTTGAACCTGGGTTGTTGCAGTGAGCCAAGATGGCATCGCTGCATTCCAGCCTGGCAACAGAGCGAGACTCCGTCTCAAAAAAAATAAGAAAAGTACAAAAAAGAAAAATCATTAACTTCTCTAAACTTCATTTTTGTCATCCTGCTCACCTCACAGGAATGTCTTATGAATCCAGTGTATAAGAAAACATTAAACAATAAAGCACCACACACTTACATATTAAATTTTCATTTAGGATTATGATCAGTTTTTTTCTTTCAGCTGTTAAAAGGATGGAATAATCCAATGTCAAAATAGCCAAGCAATTAATAGCTGAATTTAAAAAAATATAATAAAAGTCATATTTTGCAGACAGAAATTATTTTATTTTATTTTTCTCAATGAATTCATTTTTGTGAAGTTCTTCCCTCTTGAAGTTAGCAAACTGGCTTTTCTTTAAATAATAGATAAGAATTTTTTCTAAACTTCTATAAACTGCAACAGAAATGACCTTGATCTTTCATAGGATGAGTGTTCATGTTAACAAACTGTACCTGCTGGTCTCTGGACATCCCAAAAACTTCCCAGGGTACCAAATCTTCAGGGAAATCTGTGCCATGGGGCAAATGAGAGCACTTGGGTGCTGCAGGGATGCCAGCAACAAAGGTAATTGCGGAAACAGATAAAAACTGACCATAGATTATTAAGAACTGAAATGCACAGACAGCTACAAGGTCGTTTATTTATATCACTCCATTTTTTTAAAAGAGATCATGCCAACAAGACTTTCAAATTCACCACGAACTCTATTTCAGAATCTAAAAACATAAAATCATGTCTGGCCGGGCATGGTGGCTCATGCCTGTAATCCCAGCACTTTGAGAAGCCGAGGCAGCCGGATCACGAGGTTAGGAGTTCAAGACCAGCCTGACCAACATGGTAAAACCCAGTCTCTACTAAAAATACAAAAATTAGCTGGGCGTGGTGGTGCATGCCTGTAATCCCAGCTACTCAGGAGGCTGAGGCAGGAGAATCAGTTGAGCCCGGGAGGCGGAGGTTGCAGTGGGCCTAGATCACACCACTGTACTCCAGCCTGGGAGACAGAACAATACTCTTGTCTCAAAAAAAAAAAAAAAAAAAAAAAAAAAGCCAAGTCATTTCTATCTCAACTAATTTAGGATGTTGGCCTTCATAACATCAAGTTATTTAAGGTCTACCTTTTCTTTGGATAGAGGAATGCATTTTATCTTGGGACCCATGCTCACTGGGCTATAATTTGCTAAGTGAAGGCGTTTTGCAATGGCAAGAAAAAACAAGTACTTAAAATGTTAGAAGCTTGCGTAGCATAACCCTTCCAGCTACTCTTTTGCTCCTGAAGGCTCTTCACTGGCCCGCCAAGAAAGAGATGCCTTATCTGAGTTCTTGAGCACACTCTCCGGCTCTTGACACACTGAAGTGAGTATCAAGTCCACAGCTGCTGGCCAAGCTTACCACACTCCAGACTCTGCACAAGGAAGGACGAGACATACTGAAATGAAAGCATCCGCACATCAGGAGCGATCTTTTTGATGTGCATCTACACAATCCCTATCATTACTGCCTGGAGCATCAATCAAACATTTTTTTGCTGTCATATGGCTTTCATTCTATCAAAAGTAAGCTTGGGTCATGGCCCAGAGTGTTTTGTGAGCTGAGCAACAGACCATTGCAATGTGATTTCCACTACTTGGTTGCCCTCTGACATGGACCTACATCAGCAGGAGGAGGGAAAATTAGGGTGCTGGACATGGCTACTTAGGGGATTAAAAGATGTAAAATGGATCCATTTTCCCTAATAAAATTCATAGATGGCAGGGGTAGGGACATACATGAGCAGATAGTCATACTCACACTTCAGCACGAGAGACAGATATGATGTGGATGTTCCCAGTTAAGTCCTAGGATCCTAAATCCCATGACCTGTAGATTTACTTCTACTGGCAAAATCACCAACCAACCAAAACAAAACAATCCAAAGCACTAGAATCTTTTATAAAATAAATCCATCTGGTTTTCCCTCTGCCAGACCTTCATATTTTAAGGCAAGGTATCTTCAGTAGGAATCTTAAACATTGAGAAAGAAACAATGAAACCTGTATAAAATTCCTAGGGGTTGGATTGAGTTACTTAAAAAAATATACGCACACTCTCATGTATTCGTGTGGCACTCCAATTTTAATCTGAAAGATAAATTGATTGCGTGTTCACTGACCAAGTTTGATATTTTATCTTTAAAAATATATCATCACTAATTAAAATAAAAAGAAGGCATGATATTGATACGCGCTTTGAAGTATAAATGGCTCGCTAGTGTTCAAACAGTTACGTGCATCAGTAACAACTTAACAAATTGTAAAAAGTCCATGGGCACTTTTGTTTTACACATAATCCTTTATTTAATCAGCCCAATTAAAAATATATCAGAAAACCAAACTATGGTGTATTTTTATCTGAACCTTGGAAACAAAAGAAAAATTTTAGAATTATCTGACAAATTGCCAACCAGACTCTATAAAAGTCTCTTATAATGAAACAACCATTGGTGAAGTGAATAAACCACTTATTTCACTACACACAAAAATCTCACTCACACTCTGAAAGTAACATAGAGTCTCAGACAGAGCTTGTTTGCTCAGAAAGGCTATATACCTGGATAAATAGGCAATTTTAAAGTTGGACTTTTGATTTTACTTTCGATTGTTTTCTCCCATGCCTCCTCATCAACTGACTGTAATTACCCCAGGTCAGAGGTGCATAACTATGAGTGGGGAAGAAAGGCCCAGGAAAGGGGAAGGAGGTACAGAAAAGTCTGGGAGAGAGCTTTGCCAGGTCACTAATGGCCTCTGGGGCAACAACGTGGAGAACAGGCTGATGCTTCTCCTTTGATCTTCTAATTCACAATGATCATTAGTATTAACTCCGATTCTTCTGGGTGAAGAATTCCAGCTGTAGCCTTTTCAGTTTACCTGACCTAAGAAAATTCATCACCCATCCCATTAGGATTTCAATAACCAGCTAAGAAAAAGAAAAAGGCAGTTGCCCCAGAATCTGGAAACCACCCGCTTCATTATTAAAACAGAGTTTATATGATGTATATCACAGAAGAATTAGGGCATTCCAATATTCCCTTCAAGTAATTAAATAATCGACTCCATTTTCCTCCCCAGACCGGTGATTCCCACTTGAGTGAAAAATAGTCAGGGTCCTTATCTAGTCAAAGTAGAAATATGCTATCTTCAAAGTAGCAGAGATCTTTTAAAATTAAGATAAAGGATTTTGTCATCCAAGCCTGGGTTAGTTTCAGCAAAGCCTAGCTTTGGTCAGAGGTGAAGGTGAATGGCAGTTACGTGTAAGGGTAAAAGTAAAAACTATGAAAATATTCTTCTTAGGTATGTAAGAGAGCTAATTTCTGATAGGGTACATGGACATCTGAAAGGAAAAAAATTTTCCCACATCTTTATATTAGTTTTCAAGGCTCTTAATTTAATGATCTGTCTGCAGATAACACACAGTGAAGAAGGAATCAAAGTTCCCTGCTATCTCTACAAACCACTTCCCTTGGCTCAGACACATGATAATTAAGGTAGATTAGGATTAGTTTGAAGAAGAAACTGCCTTTCTCAAATACTTTGTATTACCCTGATGAACAGTTCAGGATGAATGTGAGAATACAGTTGCCCTGCCCCACCACCTTCTCAGGACTCCCCCTACATCTTTGTTGAAGGATGTTGGCTGGTGGGGCTTAAAAGGAATATTCACTGTTAAAATTGGCAGCATACAGAGGTAGGCAATAGAAAGAGAAATAGAAATGGAAGGAGAGGAGAAAATTTCGTCTGCTACCTGCCCATGTGCCTACCTATGAGTTCTTCTATCTGCCTTTCAACTTTTTGCTAACTTCAATCAATGGAAAGGATTATCCAGATACCAATTAGGTGTACTTTTTCATTGTAATAATTCATAATGTTTAGAGAATAATTCTTCCAAAATGGCAAGGAGAGATATGACACTAAGATGACTCCAACAGATCTTGTTACTAAAAGCGAAACCGATGAAACAACATCTGTCTCTTCTAGAGCATTCAATTCCCAATTCAATTCCATTTACTCCGTCCTTAGAGTGGCGGACCCGCAGGGCACTTTTCATCTAATAGTGTTTCTATGGAAACGCTATTCTCAACCTGGAAGATTCTACAACCTCTCACATTGGCTTTATCCACAATGAGAGGAAAGTCTTATAAATCAGAAATCAAGACATATATTTGGCCACACACACGCAAAAACTGTGCAGGCTAGAAGTGCGCGCACACACACACACACACACACACACACACACAAAGAAACAAAGAAGAAAGAAAATCGAACAAGAAAACTTGGCACATAAGTGTGTCTAACTTAGAAGCAAAGTTTGTATCTACAGTAAGGCTTAGCCAAATGGGATCCTCAGGATGGTGAAAGAATGGGGAGTAGGAGAGAGCGTGAATGAAAATCATTTCACCGTCAGGATCGCCACCCCGACTGGTCAATGCTGGATATTGACCTGTGAATGCTTTCTTCACCTGAATCTGCAGGTATGCTTTCTGACTACCTCTCTTCTCCCTAACTTTCGGTGTTCCTGGAGGCACAGAAGCTCCATGCAGAAAAAATATAGTCACTGAATATTTTAAATAAGAACCACATTAACCATTTTTCTATTTAGATTAGACTGCAATATGATACGGTAGGGAAACAAAAAAGAAAAAAAAACCTTGATTTTTACCTTAAACATGGCATTTACTCCTTTTCCTCATTTTCACTAAGCCCTTGGACACACATCTTTATAATACTATGTAGCAAAAGAACTGATGATATGCAAAACACATCCAGCCTAAGCACTATGACATCACAGGCTATGTTTACAGTTGGAATAATGCCTTCAAGAAGGAAAAAGAAACTTTGATATGACATATGCCCCTGAACTGATTGTGAATACAGTGACTCATATGCAAATATTAAGCACATTTTAATTGTTTGCAATAATTTATCTTCAGGCAAATGTAAGTATTCTTATTAATAAATGTCTTTATTTTCTTTGTAATTCTCTCTTATTATTTAAATCCTGTCAGTCATTCTTTTCAATTCCAGGGAATAGTTTCTTTTAAGAGACCCTCTCTACTTACAAACTCTGGCAAACGCTCAACTAAGTCTAAGGTGGGAATCTACTTCACTGAAATTTCCTCTTATCCCATAATCACCAAAGTTTAAAACTCGTTTCCTTTTTCTTTTATTGTTTTCATTATATACAAGTATGTCCAGTTTAGCTTGCTAGAGACCATGAGTCCAAGAATGAGGCTTTAGTTCTCTCTTTGGAGTAGTAAAATGTGCTACTGATTAAATCTACCTGTGGATAACTACAGACTGGCACATTTTTCTTCTCATGCAGCTGGGGTGCAAATTCAGAAAGGTTTTTTTCTTTTTTTCTTTTTTTTTTTAATTCAGGGCCTATTCTACTCCTCTAACACAGAAATGCTTTAAAGCTCTCTCAAGGGCAGATTTTTTTCACTGAATAAACCCAATGAAAGGGTTGAGCCATTTATTTTAAAAAGAAATAGGAATTTGCTTTTAAAAGGTATGGGAGGTTTTCAAATATGCCTTTTGGCATTAAAAAAAAAAGATTAGTTTATAATTTACTAATAAATTGGTATTCCTATTGTTTTAATTAGCCAGAATTTCAATGGTTCTTTTATATCTAGCAAGATTTCAGGAAGGATTTTCTAGATAAGTTGCATTTATCATATAGCAATTATGTGATCATTTAAAATTTGTACAGATAATTCCTAATGACTTGTGCATCCCTGAAGACCTCTCAGAACTTGAAATAAAGTTACCAAAGAATTAGTACCAAGATGTCAGTAGTTACTTACATTTAGACAAACAACAACAAAACTCTCTTTAGATTCTACAGGAGTTTTCATAGAATTTATTAGAATTAGCTCTTTACTATAAATATTACCTAAGCAGTCCATGCATTCCTTCAAGAAGGATACAAAACAAGGGTAATGGGTGTTCCTTATTACTGGAGGTCTATTTGCTCTTGCAATTAGAGAAGAGGGAAGGAATCTTTTTCACTGGGGGAAGGAAAAGATGAAAATTTTAAACGTATGTCCTAACTTTGCTCTTCAGATGATGTTATAAGAGCAATTAGATATTTACAGACCATTATCATTAATCAATATTTCCATATGAGCAGATGGCATTGGAGTAGGTAAGGGGGATAGAAATACTCAATGGAAACCACAAGGCAACACCTATAAACATTCATAGAAAGCCAGGAAAACATGGATGAATGGGCTTCCCCTTTCAGGGCAGTGGCACAGGCCAGCAAAGACCTCAAAACTGAAGACTATTATCCAGGCCTCAAGAAATCAGGCAGTTTATGAATAATTTCTATTACAATTGCCCCAGTAGCAAACACATAGTCCATATAAGCAAGGCAATGCATGTAAAATCATGTGGGCTGTTAGAAAGTTTATTTTGGTTTTGCTTGTTTGTTTCAAGATAATATAGCTCTCTACAAAAGTCTTCATAAGGGTTCAACCTAGGAAAACAGGAAAACTAGTGGATGCATAAAATAACTTGCTTCTCTCTCTCCTGATTCTGTCTGAACCAATATTTGATTATATTTTATTCAGGGGCACCTCAGCTTCAAGTAAAGCCAAAACTCCTCTGCAGATTGAGATTGGGCTGAAGAAATCTATTCACTGTTTCTGTTAGTCTAGGAAATAGAAATTGTTTGGTTGTGACTTCAGGGCCAACCTGATTTGATCCCACCACACCAACTCATTCCACAGAGCAAGTTAGCTGGTTAGCTCTGGAGATAAAATATCAGCATCATTGCATCTGCATCATTGTACTACACACCTTTGACCAATTGCCACTTCTTATCTAAATGTCATATCATTCGTTTTCATGATGTGCCCTCAAGACCTGAGTCCTCTTTGCCCCCAGTTCATTAGTGACTGATAATCTTCAATGGGAAACTTGCAGGAGTCAGATCTCAAAACATCTATCCACGTGTAACAGGTGTCAGATAAGTAGTGGTGCCTCAATCAGAATTTAGGTAAAGTTGATATGATGTTAAAATCATAACAGCTAAAACAATCGAAATCTTCAACTAATTTCCAGCATAGCCCAAGCCCTAAAGTTTGCTCCAAAATTTTCAGTGTAGTCTAGTTACTGTTTGAAATTATGATGGGAAGAAGAGAAGAGAGGAAACTTTTTTTTTTAAGCTGCTCTCAGTTTTTATCTTATTCACTGACACTGGAAAATCTGGATTAATTTATACCCTTGAGTATGATTAGAAGCACAGCCTCTATCCAGAGGAGCAGAACCAACATGGCCTTCAGATATCCCCTGAGTTTGTCTCTCTGTATCCGTAAAACTCACTGAGGAACATAGCTTTGAAAGTGGGCCCGGATATGAAGGTAAACAGGCTCCGCATGTGTTTATGACAATGCAGGATTAACTTTAATATTTAAGGAATAAATGACTTTAGGAAAGCAAGCCAAGATAAAAATAGTAACATAAAATATTTCCTCCTGATAGTAAAAAACAACCCTCAAGTGTTTTTAACATTTGGTCATCTACGTAACTTTGCTACAACCTGTCTAAATTCATCCTTTGTCTCTAATATTGAAATTCCCCTGGTCAACAGTCTTGTTGATTTTTAAAATACTATTTTATCCACAAATCTTCCTTGTGTCTTCTTCCTTAAATCAGTGTGCACTTGCAAAGATATCCACCAAAATATTATTCTTATAAATATTTTGAACATGAAATTCATTCAGGACAATAACCAAACAAAACAAATCCCCCAGTGGCATAAAGCCCCAAATCTCCAGATTCTCACATCTCCAGGAGAATTCCTGCAGTGAAAACAGCAATACTTGCACAGACAATATAAACTGTTACGGTGCTTGAAAAGTCACAAGGGACTACACAGGAAGAGCTGACTCTATATTGCTGTTTTCCTTTACAGTTCTAAATACAGGGACAACTTTCACTGTGGAGCTCTGACTTACATGAATGTGTTGTAAGGGAAGCCAGTGCATTCAAACCATTTAAAAGCAAATTATGTGATCATCTTGCCATTGCAACATGATTTAAATTTTTGTGGACCATTTGTTATAAATGTCCACTAAAGCATCAGAAGATATTAAGTCTCTCTCTAGGGTTTGTCTTACTTTCTTCTTAGTAGGAGATGGTTCTGAGCACTTAAGGGTCACACTTAGTAAATCAACATCATTAACATACATACTTAAAATCACAAGTGCACATGAACACCTAAACCTTTTAACTTATGAAAGTTAACAAAATCGCAATAGTGAATTTTAAATAAAATTTTTCATGTGGGGTATGTAGCTAAGAAATAAGTGCTAACACTTTTGCGAAAACTGTGGGAACACAGTGATTTATGAAATATTTCAAGTCCAGAGGGATTACTTTTTTCTCATTTTTTTCTATAAAAACTGGTTCATTGTCCATATTTAGTTTACATATGTCATTTAGAATCCACTTACTGTTAGATGCTGGAACAGCCACGCCCTCATGATATTTGTGGCTACTTTGGGAAAGATGCCACGCTTTTTGTGACGCTTTTTGTCCTTATCAGGGTCATCATCGTCACCTGTGCTGGGGGAAGCTACACTGTTGTCCAAGCCATCACCTGCAAACATAGTGAATCAAATTTTGACTGATGCTACCTTGACATGCTTTATTCAAATAGAATGCCTTTGGATATAAACAAAACCAAAAGAGCAAATTTAAATGATTAATAGTTTCTTTGGTACTGTTTTTTTGTTTTGTTTTGTTTTCCAAGACAAAGAGAAAGAACAAGGCCTAGGCTCAAGAGTAGTCAGATATAAAGAACTTCTTCCAAAGAACATTGCCAAAGGTCAAAGGGAATGGAGGGAAATATCCAATCCCCTTGTGGCTTTGTTGCTATGGTAATTATTTCAATATGTATAGCTGAGACAGGCTAAGTGTAACTCCAACTGGGGAGTTAAACATGGTGGCAGTCATTAGCAGTGGCACTATTGCTGCCTGGGCATGCGAATCCCACAGTCATTAACACTGACTTGTGAGAAGATGCATTTAAGCTATCAACTATTTCCACACGCGATCTATCTTAAGACTAGTTAAACTAGGATGGGGAAATGTAGGTAATCCACCATATAAGCAGTTTGATATAGGGATGCTTCAAATAAAATATAATTTTTCTTTTAATAGAAAGAAAGCATCAAGTTTAGTAAGGGAAAAACCCCTGACATAGTTTCTTAATTAGAAAACAATTACTGTGTAAATCAAATAAGGTAATGGTAAATTAACAGTAAATTGGAATTACATTACACTAACAATTCAGGCAGTTTCTAAAATTCGTGCTAGATTTAAATTTTCCACACTGAAAAATCACCTGCTATCATATTCCTCTATATTGGATCCTATTTTTCTATTTATTTTTATAACATTTACACTGTTTCTTGTAGAAAATATTTTGGCTCTGTGACACAATGAAATTTAAAAAGGTAGTTATTTCTTTTTTTATAATGCCATATTTAATAAGAAAAATAAAAATTTAACCCATATAATCACACTGACCAAAATAAGTTACAAGGTACAAATGGAAAGTAGGTATTTTTTGTGTTGGCATCAAAGTCAAAAGGGAAAACCACAATGGACAAGACCCACTACACTAAAAAGTAGCTTAGCTTGGTCTGCCATTCTCTTAGAAACCAATAGGTTGATCTGGGCCCAAAAGGAAGAGCTATAGTGGACAGGCTTAGAAATTAGGTTTAAAAAAATACACTCAAGAGCACATTTACTGGTTTAAATAAGTCATTGGAGGGCCATCTACAGGACCCGAAGAATCTGATACTTTGGTAAGACAAGTTTCCTGTACATAGCCCCAGGTTCATTTCCATGGCTTCATGAATTTCTATATTTCTCATTTCTGTTATTAGGTCCTACATTAAAAAATCTAAAAAAAAAAAAAAAGTCTATTTCAATTTCAATTATTTCTGTCTAATCTATAGTAGGTATGCTGCAACTAATCAACTATTCTTAACAGCTCCCTCAGCAGACCCACCTCTCTCTCATCAGAAAAAAAGAAAAATGTCCCTCAATTTTTTTTAATTGCCTTGACATATACTGAGCTGAAGTTTAGAAAGTTGTTGGGTGAGGAACAGACTAATTCCAATATTTCTACTACTATTACAGAATATGCTATAAATGCAAAACTTTTGCAAAACTTCTCTGAGTCTAACATTGCATCATTAAAAATCCACAATTTTATTATATTTAAAATCCGTCTATTTTGTTAAAAGTTTCACAGAATCACAGCTTGCATTCACTCGGAAAAGATCATAAGAACCCACCACTCCAAAGCCATCATTGTATCAGTGAAGAAAACGCTATGTTACCTGACTGGTTCAAGGTCATGTACCCTGGCATGGAACTACTGGGGTCTGTGCTGCACCAGACCCCCACATCTGTAAATCAGCACTCCTTCCACTCAACCAAACTATTTGCATAACCAAGTATTTTATGAGACATCCCCTTGGATTTGCCTAATAAATTCTTTGAAAGTCCAGTATTTAAACAGGCTTTTTATTCAGAGAAGCAATTTACCATATAAAATAACAATTCATTAAAGAAACATGAGAAAAGAAAACAACTCAACAGCATTTAAATTTTCAATGGGCTAATCCACTTTCCATATGCAAAAGGTAACCAAGGAAAAGACATATATGACTTGATCACTGATTAAAAATGAAAAGCTTATAACCTAACAATACTGTTTTTCACCACCTCCCCATGATTGTTTTCCACCTTTAAGAAAAAATAGCCTTTTTATCCACCTCAAACCCCTTCAGATTAATTTAGCAAGCAATGCCTAGTGCCTGCCTAGAAGAGAATTCATTGATAATTTATGGAAATATCTACTATAATCCAGCAGAGATGACTTTTTTCCAGCTTTGTGCATCAATAGATAATCAAGGCCTTAAAGCAACCTTAGCTTCCCATTACCTCAGGCAAAAGAATTCCTGAAAGCGTGCCTTGAGGGCACCTGAATTATATACTCCATTAGGAGAGGAGGGCTTTCTGCATTCCATGTGTAACACTCACCAGAACCTTTCCTGTTTATTTCTGCTGTATGAAAGCAGAAGCATTAGGAACAGAATTTTTTAAGTGAAGACTTATGTAGATACAATGGAAAAACCTTTCAAGCAGGAGCCAGATCACCCCCTTCAGTCCCTGGCAGTGACCTCTCCTGAATAAAAGGTTTCTATTACATCATTAGCTCAAGCCAAAAACAGCCTTGGCTTAACGCACAGTTTGTTCTTCCTACTGTTTTTAGGCAAATACAGCTACTTTACTCCCATCTGGGAGGGAAACTACACTGCTGGGTTGTAATCTAAGACAAGATTTTCATTGGAAGCAAATGCTTTCAATCCAGTGTAAATACTGGTGCATGTTCAGAAAAGCCTAAAACAATAAACCCTGCTCCTTCCCGACACAAGTTCGGGAAATGGAGAAGATGGGGAAGGAGACGAGCATAATAAAAACAGACTATTCTAAAAGCAAACACTTTCATAGATTTTAATAAATTGTTTAACCTCTTCCACTTTCTAAAATTGAAAATTGATCTGGAAATGTCTCAACCTCAGAGAAAAGTCTAAACGGTCAATTGTACCTTTAGCATTTCCATTCGCTCCGCAATTTGATATAGTCACCTCAATGTGGTCTCTCGAGAATTTATTTCCTTTTTTATTTTTAAGATCACTAAACAAACTTGGAGAACCGCCGGCCGACCACACGGCAGCAGGCAGCAGCTCTGAACCACATTTGTAAAATGTCAGCAGTGACTTCATTCCTGGAGCTGACTTCTCCTGCCGCCGAATGAAGGCAAACTGAAAAGGTGGAAATAATCATAAAAATCATGCTAGTCCATAAACAAGCTTACAGCCTCATTAGGACAGCAGTAGGCTCCACTGGGTGATTTATGCTCGTTTTGCTGATGCCATGAGGAAATGCCATAGGGCGACTTTAGCCAACCGCTAATGGTTTCTGACAGCTTCTTAGCAACTAGTGCAAGCAACGTTGTGGCGTTTGCTAGTGACAGAAACTGAAAATGTCATATTATCTGCCCATGTGTCATGAAGTCCGTGTGGCAATTAACTAGCAGGCCAGTGACTGAGGGGCCAGAAGCTCCTGAAAATGGCCTTTGGCTATGCAGAGGCAGCCGCTGGGGCAGAGCACACACAGGCCGCAGATATGCAACATTCTAATGCAGAAATCCACTCCCTGCAACTTCCTGGGCTCTGATGAGACCCGGCCACTCCAATCTCTTTTTTCCCCCTCAATGAAGTGAAACTCTGGATTCCTCTCTCTCTAGGCACAGGCTCAGGTATTATCAGAAGACTCTAAAGCAATCTGCTTTGATATGATTATCCGAATGGCTCCTTAATTGGCGATACCTGGTTGTGTGCCTCTTGAAGGCTGGATTCAAAGGTGCCAGCTACAGTATTTTGCTATTCTCTCACAAATTAGTCTGAAAGGATTTAAGATCACTGGAGCAGACTCATTGCCTGTCAGATTTCGAGGAGCAGAGGAACTCTGCACAGCAACAAGACACTATTTAAAAAACACCAGGCTTCTAACAAGCAGGGGGAGAATCTTGGCCACACTTTTCAGTTTCCGAGCTATCAAAACCATGCACTATATGTCAAACTGTCAAGCCTTTCAGCGTGGGCCATTTGCCCTTTCAAATAATATTTAAGAATTGTTTTTACAAAATTTTATAGGCCATGGTCTAGTGAAAGAGGCCAACCAACAAAGAAAGGAATTTGTACTACAATTCGTCTACGGACAATTTCTTGTGAGACCTGGGCCTGTCCCTACGGAGCAAGGCAGGTGACCTGTGGCAGCTCCCAGGCTGTCAGAGAGCTCAGATTTCAAACACGCTCAACTCAAACATCCCGAGTCGCCTATTTAAGCATGCCCAGGCATTTAGACTGTGCTATCTCGTGCCTTTCAAGGCAGGATAAAGCGGCATTTATCGTATTCAGGCCATTCAATGGGTCAGACTGACCGTGTCAGCAGGGGCTCCTCTCCGGCAGGTCAAAGCCCTGCTCCCATTTTTTTCTCTCCGTAACTCCCTCTGTCCTCTCAGGACTGCTGTTTCCCGAAACCTACTCAGAGTGAAGCAACAACAAAACCCAAAGCAGCTCCTTAGATTTACAACACAACTGATCAGAACTTCCTGTGCCAGTGAGCCATCAGGTAAAAATAAGATGGGTTGGCCGGGCGCGGTGGCTCACGCCTGCAATCCCAGCACTTTGGGAGGCCGAGGCGGGTGCATCACGAGGTCAAGAGATCGAGACCATCCTGGTCAACATGGTGAAACCCCGTCTCTACTAAAAATACAAAAAATTAGCTGGGCATGGTGCTGCGCGCCTGTAATCCCAGCTACTCAGGAGGCTGAGGCAGGAGAATTGCCTGAACCCAGGAGGCGGAGGTTGCGGTGAGTCGAGATCCTGCCATTGCACTCCAGCCTGGGTAACATGAGTGAAACTCCGTCTCAAAAAAAAAAAAAAAAATAAGATGGGTTGTCTGTTAGAAAGTTCTTTATGTCATAGAAGCAAAACTCCTAATTAGGGAGATGAACTTTAGACTGCCAGGGCAAATGAACGTGTAAGGTTGTGGACCCCCTTGTTTTCCTAGAAGCCAAGCTGGAAGCCACAGTGACTTCGAGATCTGTTTGCATTTACAATTTTGTATCGAGACTCCATCGTTTTGGGCCATATCCTCTCTTTAAACTTTCTTCTCTTCGAGTGTTTTGGAATAGTGTTTAATCCCAAAACGTACTGGGACTCAAATGTCAGGCCATTTATAGTTGTGTCTTTTGATACTGAGTAAATTCTATTGTACCTTGAAAGTTTTCCAAATGGTCAATTCAAAAGTCTGCCTATGAAAGTACATAGTTCATGTTGTAAGGTGGCTACCTTTTTATGCAAATAGGACATTGCTGCATAATCTGACTGTCAGCAAAGAAAGCATAACATGAAGGTTTCTTTTTTCTCTTGCATGTTTCTCCTATAGAGTGCCTACAGGAGGGAAAATAGCATCTCACCCCTTAAAAAGTGTGTAGAACATTCCTGCCTTGCTAGTGGCTGCTGATGCAAACATCCCATCAATATGGAAAGGCTGGGTTTCCTCTGCAGTAGCCTATCTGGGTGTGCCTAATGTCCAGGGTTATTAGGAGAAATGTAACAACTACCCCAAACCCATTTCTTCAGGTCATGGTTGAGTCTAGTTAGCTAGAATTCAGGTGGGATAATGTTTCTGTGGCATGTTAAGAGGATAAATGGTGAGAATTGTAGATATCCCTTCTTCAGGAATCAGCTAGAATACTTCAGAGGTCTTAAGGAGATGTTTTATCTTCATTTAGAATGTATAATAGCTGCCACAATAATTTTTCTAAGGCACATATCTGATCATATCGCCCTGGTACTTAAAATCCTTTGGTGGCAGCTACCCTTTGCCTTTAGAATAAAGGTTATACTTCTTAGCCTGGCGTGGAAGGCCTTTCACGATCTCTCTCCTGGGTGTTTTTCCAGCCTAGCATTTGCCAAGTCCCCACATGCACTGGCACTCACAGCCCCACCTCCAGTCCTGAGCAGACCTGAAGTTGACAGGGCACCATGCACTGCTCTCTCTACCTCTTTGCATTTCCTTATGCTCGCCCCTTTCCCTGCAGTAGTCTTCCCTTGCTTCCCCCAATGACATGGCAAACTTCCTCGAGGCCTTTACGGCTCAGCTCCACGGCCATCTCCTCTAAGAGGTATTTGTTGGACTGTAGCTGATTTAGTGACACTCCGCTCCTACCCACCAACTGAATGATTTTTCTTCTCCTGACATTCCTCCATCCTAACACTTCGCTAAAACTGTTTATTTCCATATATCTTATCCTGATTTGATTACAGTGTCTGAGAAGGCGGGGACCAAGTCATGCACCTCTCTGCTCTCAAACTTCAGTGTTACCCCAGAGTACAGTGTACAAACTTGTTCATTGCTTGTAAAATGAATAAACGAATGCATCTTTTTCACTATAGGAAGAAAACCATAGTTTCCATTTTCATCTCTTACTTTTCTTTTTGAGACATAGCTAAATTAAACTCTTGAAAAATATTCACCAATGAAATTCAATAAATAGCTATAGAAAAACATATAGAAATACATTCCCCAGAGCTGGAGCATTTCTTCTAAACCTTTAAGATCATCTTGGACAAAAGATGGACTAAGAGTTAAGGTATCAGAATCCTTTATGATGTTTACCATAGCCTTTCAGAAATATATTACTACTTTCTGCAATTATAATTTAAAATCATTTAACTAAAATTTCTTGTTCTTTGTGCATCTTTTCTGAGCAAAGGTTATTTCTTTCAGCATTTTTTCCCCAGTGAATTAATTTTATTCCCCTCTTTGCACATTTCTTAGGTTTACCATAGCTGAGAAACTCAATTGTTTCTAAGCAGACAATTTGATCCTCAGCTCAAACTTCAGGCCAGCATTTTAAACACCAAACATCTGGTGCTAAATATAAAACTCCAGAACTCTGGCTTTCCTTAATTTTTTCAAGTAATTGTATCAGCTTTTCCCTGAAGACATACTACAACCCCTTAAGTCTTTTCTTTTTTATTTTTTAAGAGGCAATGTCTCACTCTGTTACCCATGTTGTAATGTAGTGGCGCGATCATAGCTCACTGCAGCCTCAAACTCCTGGGCTCAAGGGATCTTCATGCTTCAGCCTCCAGGGTAGCTAGGACTACAGGTGCATGCCACCACACCCAGCTAATTTTTGGTAGAGACGGGGGTCTTATTATGTTTCCCAGGCTGGTCTTGAACTCCTGGCCTCAAGCAATCCTCCTGACTCAGCCTTCCAAAGTGCTTGGATTAGCTGTGTTAGGCCCTGTGTCTGGCCAACCCCTTAAGCCTTATTACACAGTTTCGAGAGAAACACACTATACTTCATATATACACGAAGTATACAACTCTGTAGCCAACATACAAATATTTAATGATCCAAGTTTAACTTTAATTAGGATTCTGTTAACTTCTTGCCCTCACTTTTGTATCTCCTCTTATCTGTAGGTGTTTAAAGCTTCCTTGTTCTTCTTAGCTCAAAATGATTCCCAGTTAATAAAAAGAAAACAAAAGAAGGCACATTCTCATATATTTTACCACCCACAGCTTTCCTGAAAATTCTGAAGCAGTTCCTTTGGAAACCAAAATAAAAAGTTAGATGTGGGCACCTGCTGTGGCAGAGCTGAGTTCTAGAAGAGGCTTAACAAGTGCCCTGTGGTACAGATACAGCAGTGGCACTGACGGAAAAGATGGAGCTAAGAATGGTGGGAAGAATACGCAAACTTTAGATAAACGTCTCACTGGCACTTACAAGAAGAAACAGCTCAATATGCTTCCTAAAGTTGGCTCCACAGAGATCTGCCATCAGGCTTTTCCTTCCTAGAAGCATTTAGGTTTCTTAAATGCTCACCGAAATTCTTAATAGTTAGGACGGGTGTGGTGGATCATGCCTGTAATCCCAGCACTTTCGGAGGCTGAGGTGGGCGGATCACCTGAGGTCAGGAGTTCAAGAGCAGCCTAGCCAACATAGCAAAGCCCTGTCTTCACTAAAAAAATTACAAAAATTCACTGGGCACAGTGGCTTGCCCCTGTAATCCCAGCTACTTGGGAGGCTGAGGCAGGAGAATCGCTTGAACCTGGGAGGTGGAGGTTGTGGTGAGCCGAGATCACACCACTGTACGTGAGCCTGGGCCACAGAGAAAGGCTCCATCTCAAACAAAAAAAAGAAAGAAAAGAAAGAAATTGTTAATAGTAACCAGTGTGGAATAAGCTCACAGCCTTTTTCTGTCCTTTAGTGGACTCCTGACATCACAGATACCTAAAGGAAGAAATGGAGAGTAGGAGACTAGAGAAAATACTTCCTCCTATGAATTTACTGCTCCCCCTCCTCCACTAAAGGTTAAAATGTAGCATTTAAAAATAAGCCCCATATATGTAACCACCTTTTTCATAAAGTCATTCTTGTTATTCCTTCATTCATTTAATATGCTTCATTTATTTAAGCATATTGATGTCCCAAACACTAGGCCACCACTTAGGGACATACATGGTGAACAAAATCAGAAGGTGCTTGCTTCTATCAAGGTTTCCAGTTAGAGGGCCCTAATGTTAAACAAAATAATTACAGTAATAAATGTACAACTGCAAACTGAAGCTCTGAATTGGAAAAAAGCACACATCTATGAGTGTGTGAAACAAAAGGGCTTGACTTAGGCTGGAGTGATCTTGAGCAGAAACCTAAAGGTGGAGAAAAGTCAACTACATGTAGTGGGCAGCCTGAAAGGGCAGAGGAGAGCATTCCCCGCCAAAGGAACAGCATGTACCAAGGCCTTGTGTAGCTGAAGAAGCTGGAACCTGGGAAAGCAGAACAAGATGAGGCTGGAGAGGTAGCAGAAGGGCCTCACAGGGCCTTGTGGGTGTTCATCCCTAGGGTTCTGAGAGTCATGACCTGTCAGTGAGTCATGAGTATTTATGGGGGCATGAGTGTCCTCTCCACGGCATGCCCTAATATGATGTAAATTTTGTCAAACAATGTTTCACTCCCCAGTCTCTTTCTAGTTCAACCTAACAAATCTAGATCAATCTGATTCCAAATGAAGATTAAAGAGTGGTGGGACAATGTAAAAACAATGAGTCCATTCAGGTAGGCCCCCATTTAGGCACAGATTACATTCTTACATTCTGACATGAATCGGTAAGATGTCCTCTTGGACATTTCAAATGTATTTTTGCATAGAAGTCAGTTGTGAATGCTGTCAGGTCCCAAAGCCAGCTCAGCAAAGTTAACGTAAATTTTTTTTTTTTTTTTTTTTAGACAAGAGTCTTGCTCTACCGCCCGGGCTGGAGGGCAGTGGTGTGACCTTAGCTCACTGCAACTTCTGCTTTCCAGGCTCAAGCAATTCTCCTGCCTCAGCCTCCTGAGTAGCTGGGATTTCAGGCATGTGCCATCATGTCCAGCTAATTTTTTTTTTTTTTTTTTTTTTGTATTTTTAGTAGAGATGGGAGTTTCACCTTGTTGGTCATGCCGGTCTTGAACGCCTGCCCTCGTGATCTGCCCACCTCGGCCTCCCAAAGTGCTGGGATTACAGGCTTGAGCCACCGTGCCTGGCCAGTAAAAGTAATTATAAAGTGAATAAAGCTCTAACTGATATCTGAGCCCTGACTGCAGGAAGAAAGTATAAGAATAAAGGGGAAGATGGGTTTCTTCTCATATTCCTTTGCACAGAGACAGTTTAGAAAAATTTTAAACTATGTGCAATTGCCCTGAGCACCTCCCTTTGCGTATCTCTCTTCCACTGCATAGCATCCCTCCCCTGGAGTTTCCACATGCTCCAGTGCCTTGAAGAGGCTCATGGCATCCCACTGTGGTTACCTCACCTGGACCCATTCTTCTCCTGATCTGAACTGACCCTCATCATCTTTCAACAATCAAAATGTCTGTCATTCCAGGCCTGTTTGATATAAGCTAGACTTCAGGTAAAACCAATTCCAGAGAACTAATTTGGATGGGGATAAAATAACTGATGCCCTCGTCATCTTCCCAGAAATGTTGGCACCTTTGAAAAATCCGTTGTTGCAAATGAGTGAATCTTCAAATGGCAGAATTTTAGGTAAAGTAATAAGTAAAGGTTTTTAAAACATGCAGATCCTGTTGGGGTTTGTTTTTTTAATCAACAGATGCTATTCTTATAAAAGAGTTCATGGTCAGTTTCCAAACTGATCATTATATTCTGCCATCCCTCCCCGCTGTTTCCCTCTGTTTCCCCACAATCCCTGCCATTTACTCCTCCCTAGATTTGGGAAGCTATGTGTTTCTGACAAGTTTTTTCACAGAAATTGCTGTGACGGTAAATGAGTTCTGTGGATGTAACACAATGAGATACAAGTAAGAGATCTAGGCTGAACATCTGTATGTATATCTAGGTCCTTCATAATTTGAGCATTTATAAGTCAGAGATTTCCACCCTGTTGCAATAAATTTGGAATAACTTCTTTAGTATAAATAATTCATTCAATTAAGCGTCTATCACTTCATGAGTCTTCACTTTTGACACAAATAATGTATAAAACATAATCGGGTGAAAAACATGGAAAGAAACCAAATAACTGAGACTCAGAATGAAAATATTTACCAGGTTTTCATAGAACAACAACAACAAAAAATTATCAAAATGTGAATGTGTATTGGATGGGATTAAAGTAAGATAGCAGACATTCTACATTCGTAAAAATTAAGAATTGTTCGTTGGAGTTGGTCAGTGTTCAGATTTATAGTTTACTTAAGATTTATTTTGTAAGGGTTCATATAAATAAAGTACCATGGACACATACAATATACACCAAGAAATAGGATAAATTTCCCAAGATTTTGTCCCTGAATCATTTTACTTTGTTCTTTTGAGATAGGAATACCTTTTCCTAGTAATTCAATATGACTTTTTGACTTGAATTCCCCTCGGGGGAACAACAGCAAATTAGTTGCCTACACACAGAGGACAAACAGCAATGATGAATAGGAAAGAGAAAAAAAAAAAAAAAACACAAGATTTTACTCATTTTTCATCCATTCAGCATTTTTTTTTTTTACAACTAAACGTCATGAAAAATCCCTGCAAAACAGCATAACTTTTTAATGAAGTCTTAGAAACTTCAGGATGTGAGTACACTGCAAAATATTACTGAAATCTATATATTTACATTATCGATAAAACAAAATGGAAATCCCCCAATCTTTTTCTAAGGGAATAAAGAAAATACACTTGCAAGTGCAAAGGTAAAACAGTACAAAAGTCATAAACTTTTATTTTGAATCAACAGCTCAGAAAGAATTTTAGGAACCAGTACCTTGCCTATTTTTTAAAGTTATTTTAGTAATGCTAGTTCATGACTCATAATATGCTCCCCAAAATACAGATAAATGCTCTATTAATGAATGGTCATAAACTTCTACATAACCACAAAAATAGTTCATTTTAGGAAAAAAAAAGTGTCCTATATAAGATCTCACAGACAGGCAGACACACACATACACATACACACAAAGACAACATTTATTTTTGTGATACTTGCAAAAGCTTGCTATATAATTTTGTTTTAAACTTCCATATTACTCTGCATATGTATTTGTTATATATTTATATATGAATGCATATACAAACACTTTTATACAACAAGATAGCATTTATTTATCTGAGGTCACTTCTTCAACAAACTCAATTAAATAAAATACACCTGAAAAGTAGGATTTAAAAAATAAAAAAAGCTTTCTGACATCCAGATTAGAAGCAGTGCTTCTCAACATGGGCTACATTTAAATCATGTGGTAGCTTTTACAAATCCTGATGCCTACACTGCACTCAAGACCAATTAAATCAGTATTTTGGGAGGTGGGGTAAGATTTCAGCATTAGTGATTCTTTTTTTTTTTTTTTTTCAGAGACATTTTAGAGACATTTTATTAGATCTGGAGGCTACTCATGGGCCAAAAAAATGCTGAATATCCAACAGACCCAGCAGATGTTCCAACAAGTGCTTAGCTTTTATTTTTGTTTTTTGAGACCGAGTCTCGCTCTGCTGCCCAGGCTGGAGTGCAGTGACACGATCCCTGCTCACTGCAACCTCTGCCTCCCAGGTTCAAGCAATGCTCCTGCCTTCGCTTCCCAAGATTCTTAAAGCTCCAAGTTGATTATAACATACAGCCAAGCTTGAGAACCAATGGATTATAATCATAGACTATATGTGGTAAAGCTCATATACTTTCTGCAGAGAACTGACCATAAGACCCTCAATAAGAGAATAGTTACATTTAATTTAGGTGCGGTTCTCAAGTTTGCTCAGCTAGCTTCTGGCCTCACAGTTTGTAGGCTGAGAGCTTTGTAAAAGTATAAGATGATACAGAGGCAAAAGAAAAGACCATAACAGGGATTGCACATAAGGCCCTTTTAGCATAGAAAAAAGAAGTTATATAAATGCTTAACGGGCTGCATAAACAAGGAAATATATAGCACAATGCATAAACCCATATGTCCACTGACTTAGTTTTTTAAGTGTTTTAATCAGATATGAGAGTTATGTGTAGAGTGGAAACATCTTCATCAAGAATGTCCCTAAACAATTGTCACTAAACAATTCTGTTCATCTGGACCACATCTTTCCTGATTGACACCAGATATACCAGGATAACATGTCTGTATTCTCTCTCTCTCTCTCTTTTTGAGACAGAGTCTTGCTCTGTTGCGTAGGCTGGAGTGCAGTGGTGCGATCTCAGCTCACCATAAGCTCCGCCTCCTGGGTTCAAGTCATTCTCCTGCCTTAGCCTCCCAAGTAGCTGATACTACAGGCACGTGCCACCATGCCCAGCTAATTTCTATATTTTTAGTAGAGACAAGATTTCACCATGTTGGCCAGGCTGGTCTCAAACACTTGACCTCAGGTGATCCACCCACCTCAGCCTCCCAAAGTGCTGGGATTACAGGCGTGAGCCACTGTGCCCGGCCAATATGTCTGTATTCTGTAGATACTTTTTTTTTTTTTTAACCTCTGTACCCTTACTTTGCTGGTCTGTGTGGTTACACAGACCAGAGCCTCCACAGCAATGAGCATTTTGAGTCAGCTACATGGGTTACAACCAGTCCACTGTCTGGCTGTTCCTGGCTTCCTGGGAATCTTCTCTCAAGGCACTCTCCTGCTCATCCCTCACTGATGCCTTTCTATTCTGTTTCAGCCTGTAGGGAGGTGTGGGGGAAGGTAAAGGTGTGTGCAGGTAGGGCAACCTGAGCCCTAATGATAGAGAATGAGGGATGAGAGAGTCAATTTTAGCTAGAATCAGGCAGAAGTTGGAGGGAGACGAAATGCCAAAGGTCAAGGGGGAAAACAGGAGATACTATTCTGTCCGGTAGACTTCTTTGGAGACAAAGTGAAATGGAAGTAGACTGTGAAATGTGGATTAGCAAGTGTTTGGGAGAATGAAGAGATATTAAATATAGTTAGAAGGAAAATGGGCAAGAAAGAAGTTGGGATGAAAAAAATAAAGACTTGTAATTCTCTTACCGTAAAGCTTTCTGAAAATCCAATAGTTTCTCAAAACAAAGGTTTGAGAATTACTAGCATGCATCAGTGATTGCATCTGACCTTCTCTCCTTTGATTTCCTGAGGCTACAGTTCTTTTGTGAATTTGCAGTGCTACTCAAACCTGCCACTCGGTGAGTTAGGGACGCAGGCTTGCCTTTGAAAATAATTGCACTTCACGAAGTTTGATTACTTTGGTGGGCACAGTAAAGATAAAACTAACTTTCTCGAGCAGTGCTGCTCAAACTTTCATGTGGATACAAAACAGCTGGAATCTTGTTAAAACGCAGATTTAGATTCAGTAGGGGAGGAGCTTAAGATTCTGCATTTCTAAGGAGCTCCCAGAGACTGCTGAGGCTGCACTGGCGGTCCAAGGACCACACTGTGCATCTTAACAAGGTTCTGGTGAATCTTCCCCTCGGGGCAAATAAAGCTAGAAAGTGTGCTGGGTGCACATGAATGCCTCACTGATGTGCGATGTGGGGACAGCCTCCAGTCACTCCAGGCAAGGAAGACTGTAGCTGTGCCCACTGGACAAGAATGGGACAAGGCTACTCTGAGCCCCATTTTTAGTAAGTGACCTCATGGATATCTCCAAGACAAACTGGCCTATCAGAACAAGCCAAGATGAATCACAGCTCCTCCTGTTAGCACTGCAGGCGTCTCTCCCCTTTACCTCCTTAACCTGTACAATACCTCACTTCTAGCCTCCTACTTTGGAGGTATTATAAGAGAATAGCTTAGCTTCTTGGGTTCTTTGTCTGGGTTCATGTAAATCCCAGCTTTACCACTTAATAGCTGTGTGACTCTGGGCAAGTTATTTAACCTCTCCAAAGCCCTGTTTCACCCCTCTGGAAACAATGAACCTAGTAATAGTACCTACACCTTAGAGTTGTTGGTGAGATGAAATAAAATCAGCTATATAAAAATGTTTCACACTGTCTGGCAGGAGTGGCTTAGCTCAGTGAATGTGAGTTCTTGTGTTTCTTTTGTCTTTTTCTTTCTTTCTTTGAGACAGTTTCTCTCTTGTTGTCCAGGCTGGAGTGCAATGGCGAGATCTCGGCTCACTGCAACCTCCACCTCATGGGTTCAAGTGCTTCTCCCACCTCAGCCTCCCAAGTAGCTGGGATTACAGACATGTGCCACATGCCTGGCTAATTTTTTTTGTATTTTTAGTAAAGATGGGGTTTCTCCATGTTAGTCAGGCTGGTCTTTAACTCACGACCTCAGGTGATCCATTTGCCTTGGCCTCCCAAAGTGTTGGGATTACAGGTGTGAGCCACTGTGCCTGGCTTCTTGTGTTTCTTTTGCTAGTGAGTACACCATTTGAACAGAGGAGGATTAATCTGAATCCCCCACTCAAAGCTCCAAAACGACCATTGCTACTCTTGTCATCTCTCCCCATCCCATTCCCATTCCTAGCAGCCTAACTTTTCCAAAATATCTACACCCATTCTCCTATCATGGAATGCCATGTTTTTTCTTTTCTATTGTTTCTCTTCTTTTTATTTTCTGCCCCCCCCCCCCAAAAAAAAAACGCTTCAAAGGGACTTGGAACTTTGCAAGTGTGCTTCAGAGTGACAGTGGGTGGCAGTGCTGCCTAAATAGTGCCATCACATTAAGCTGGCAGCCAGTTGATGGATGAGGATACATTGGAAAGCAATTTTTACTAATACAAGGTTTCTTTTCTTTCTTTCTTTCCTCCCTTTCTTTCTTTCTTCCTTCCTTCCTTCTTTCGAGGGAGTCTCACTCTGTCACCAGGCTGGAGTGCTATGGCGCGATCTCAGCTCACTGCAACCTCGGCCTCCCATTGTTCAAGCAATTCTCCTGCCTCAGCCTCCTGAGGAGCTGGAACTACAGGCATGCACCACCACACCCAGCTAATTTTTTGTATCTTTAGTAGAGACGGGGTTTTATCATGTTGGCCAAGATGGTCTCGAATGCTTTGTCCTCCCAAAGTGCTGGGATTACAGGTGTGAGTCACCACACTTGGCCTACTTAGTACAAGTTTTAATTTCCCACACAAAATAGGTTAATTTATGATAACTCTCCCTCTGCCTTCTAAATAATATTTCTGCTGCAGCAGTCTTTTGTTTGTTTGGTTGGTTGGTTGGTTTTTCTGGTTTGTTCTTTGAGACGGAGTCTCACTCTGTCGCCCAGGCTGCAGTACAATGGCGCGATCTCAGCTCACTGCAACCTCGGCCTCCCAGCTTCAAGCAACTCTCCTGCCTCAGCCTCCCAAGTAGCTGGGACTACAGGTGTGCGCCACCATGCCCAGCTAATTTTTTGTATTTTTAGTAGAGACAGCGTTTCACCGTGTTAGCCAGGATGGTCTCAATCTCCTGACCTCATGATGCGCCCTCCTCAGCCTCCCAAAGTGCTGGGATTACAGGCAGGAGCCACCGTGACCAGCAGCAGTTTTAATTTTTTATTTTATTCATCTTATTTTAGAGATGGAGTCTCATTATGCTGTCTGGGCTGCTCTTGAATCCCTGGGCTTAAGCAAGTCTCCTGTCTCTGCCTCCTGAAGTGCTGGAATTACAGGCCTGAGCCACCATGCCAAGCCTCTGCAGCAGTTTTTAAGAGCAAAGATTTTTGTTTTACTGATATAGAAAAAAAATTGTATCATTTAAGAAAGTATCTTTCAGACCCAGGAAAAGTGAGATACACTATAGAAAAACAGGGCTAACTTTCTATCTCTTCTCTAGACAGTAAGAACAATAGAAACTCTTGCTTTTCTGAATTGTCTCATTTAATCCTTTAAATATCCCTAATGCACAGATAAGGAAATAGGCTGCTATACAGATAAGGAGTGCAAATCCTTGTGGATTCAACCCAGATCTGACTTGAGGCTAAACTCCTAATCACTCTACAACTACCCTTTCCATTTACTCCATTAGAGTTAATGATAATAATGAAAGTGCATTTCTTTACCCTCTAGAAAGGTATCTGAGGGTAGAAACAGTCCTTTCTTATTGCTGTATGCTCCCCACAGCCACACGTCTGTGCTGTAAAGCGGGTTCGTAAACCTTCCCTGAAACATATCTTTTTTACTGAAGGCAAAGAAAAAAGAGACACAGAAGCATGTAATCTCAGAGTAGCAGGTAAGTGCATCTTAGTCAAAGTTAAATATAAAAACCACCCCTGAAATGTACAAGGAGGAAAACAAATACCAAGTGTTTACAGATCCAGAGAAAGTTCACAAGAATGGGAGGATGCCAGCCACAGTGCTTTGTAAAGTCAAAAATAGCCACATGGCAAAAAAAAAAAAAAAAAAGGAGGGAACTTTCCCAAATGTGCCTCCAAAAGGAGAAAATCATAGAAAAACTTAATGTAAGGGGTGGAACATGAGCAACTAGCTATCCAAATGCAGAGGGGAATCCTCTTTTAGCTGGGGCATGGTCCGAAAGAAGCCCCTTCCTGCTTTCAGAGCCTACAAGTAGTCCCCTAGGAAATGACAAAAATGCCCATGCCTAGGGCATCAAGAAGGACAAAGCAAACATTTTCCAGCATCACACAAATGGTTTTCAAGTATCACTCCATGTCAAGAATCTGAAGTTCTGCTAATAGAAAAGTTAACAGGCCAGTGCCCTCTCTTGAGACCCCCGTACACACTATGAGATTGGGCAATTCACACTGACCAGGCCTGGTCAGGTTGCTCGACCAGAGGAGCGAAAAAGAGACCAACCTCACAGGAGAGTTATTTTTCACTCACCATTTATGTCTCAAAGAAAGGCAAGTCTCCCCTGCAGGAGGCATACAGAAACACAAACAAGGCTGCCTTCTGAAACACCAGCCTGGAGGGAAGAACACTCACACATTGCTTTCCACACACAGGAGAGAGGTTTTCAGTGATGATGTCACAAGTGTGCTAACCTGAAATCTATCTGGGGTGAGAAGGAAGCCACAGAAACCAAGGAATTATTTCCTTCTCTGCTGTTGATCATCTTCTGAATCTAGTCTTGCCCCCAAACATCAGCTAGCTGGAAATGTCTCTTCCCCTTCCCTGGTCCAGCCCCTTCTTTCCCCAAAACTGAATACTGATCCCCTGTACTGCCAGCTGCAGGGATGATCCTCTCCTTCCCAAACAGATCTCCAAATGCTAATCGCAGGCCTGCCTGACTTCTGAATTGGCCTGTGGCCTAGAATTCCTTGTTGCTGGCCCCACCTATCAGACGGGCTATGCCAAAATGCCCAGGCCTGAACTTGCTACACACTTTGGACGCTAGATCTTGAACCACCCAGCTGCCGGCACAGCGGCCAATTTCTAGATCCAGATTAGGTGCTCCAAACCCTCATTGCTTTTAACAGTGGGGGTGTTTCTGCCCTGTCTCAGCCTCTTGCTGCCCAGTGGCTCTGTGTTGCTGAGGTTCTAGCACATCTTCTAAGCTTCAGCATTTCTCATCTGCCATGCAAAACTGGGAAATGGCCCCAAATCACAGCCATTCAGATCCAGGTGGTCTGTGAGAGTATACTCTAGATACATGCTAAATATCAAAATTTACATGCTAGATACCAAAATTTACATGCTAGATACCAAAAGATGGTGTGGGAAACACAACTTTCCCTTTTATTTCTCATTTATAACCAAAGAATTTTTTCTTCCAGAAACATCTCTAAAGTAATTCTCCATAAGTCAGGCATCTCTGTTATATTTGGGGCAATAACTTCCCTCTCTCGTAGTAGAGATAGCTTAAGGAAACAGCAAGAGCTAGCACAATCTAATCCGAGCAAAAAGACTAAAAAATTGGATGATGAATCACTGCAGACTCAAAGCTGGTTGTCCGTCTTCTCTCTTGTCAAAAGACATAAATATGATCGGGTAAAAAAAAAAAAAATACGTAACTTTTAAGAATCACGGTGTAAGAAAGATGATCTCCTGCAGAAACGCCTAAAAACATTCAAGGTATAAAATGTGACTAGTTTGAATGAAAATCAAAATTATAAAAAGTGGCTGCTGAGTGATCATGCTAATTGCCTGTCTTCTAGACTCACTTCTTTATCTTTGTTAAAAAAAAAAAAAAAAAAAAAAAAAAAAAAGGTCAGGGGAGGGGAAATGGGCATTTTGAAGCTGTTTTTAGGCTATGTGAATGTGGAATGATCATTCCATCACTTCTGAAGCCTGACCGTCAACCAGGGGCAAATTTCCAGATGGTCAAACAGTGATTTTGCAACACCAGACCACTATTTCTCATCTTTCCAAGTTTCCCTACTTCCCCAAACATACACATTCATGACTAACCTTAGAGTCAGAACCTGGGACCTCAGTCTCAGGTCAGTCTGTGTACACTTCATGAAGTGACTCAATTTGCTGAGCCTCCCTTCTTCCACCCACAAGAGATGATGGTGATAAGGAACTGGCAAATTCAAAGGGGTGTTATGAGGGACAAGTGAGATTATATACGCGAAAGTTCTTGGGAAAACATTAAGTACTATAAAACTGTCTCTGACTATGGGAGAACTTCCTCCGGGATCCTCCAACACAGGTGTAGGTGCATTTTCCATGTACAAATTATAGCTGATATTACATCACCTTTGCACGTCCTGTTTATATGCAGCATTCCTACTAGTCTATCAGCTCTTTAAACATAGTAAATGAGTCTTGTTCAGCATTGTATTTCCTCAGGTCCTGGTACTAGTAGGCAGTTGGAGTTTGCTGGATGAATAGCAGATTGAAATAATAAATTTATTTAGAGTAATACAGTGGTTTGTGGGGAGAGGAGGCAGTAGAAAAATACCTTTGCCTTTATAGCTTTTGTTTCGCTACAGAAAAATAGTTAAATGTTTTACCCTGAGTTTTTCCATATATGCAGACTAGACAGAATTCATTATAAGAAAACTTTAACAAACAATTTGGTCTTGCATTCCAGAGGTTTGCTAAATCTTCATTTCTACGTGGGGAGAGCTACTACATATGCAACAAGTGATCGATTTGTTGATTCAACTGATTGAAAGGAGCGGGAAGGCTGAGAACACCTTTGAGACCATGCCACTCTTTACAAGTGAACTAATGAAGTGTGATCTTCACTAGTCAGATTACACTTATATTTCTATAGGGCCAGCCTCAGTGGCTTACACCTGTAATCCCAGTACTTTGGGAGGCCGAGATGGTTGGATCATGAGGTCAGAAGATTGAGACCATCCTGGCTAACACAGTGAAATCCCGTCTCTACTAAAAATACAAAAAAAATTAGCAGGGCGTGGTGGCGGGCACCTGTAATCCCAGCTACTCAGGAGGCTGAGGCAGGAGAATCACTTGAACCCAGGAGGCAGAGGTTGCAGTGAGCTGAGATCACGCCACTGCATTACGGTCTGGGCAACTGAGCGAGGCTCCATCTCAATAGAAAAAAAAAAGAAAAATTACATTTCTATATAGACTATCACACCACCACCTATATAGGCTGAAGATAAGACTTTTTTTCAGGAAACAATTAGATGGCTAAGGAATCATTCTTATACTAAATTCTATCCATATTGCCACCAAATGAAATACAGACAGATCATTCAATTCTCATATTCTCTCTTTCTGTTTAAATGGGTCTGATTAAGTGATGTATGGTTCACTCAGAGTAAAAGCAGTTCAAATGATCATTTTACATGTAATGAATAACAGGATTTTTTTTTTTTAGCTGGCTCTATTTATTAGGAAGCACATTAGAGAACATGTGATAGTAGACTGTGTGTTTTACTTATAGGTGGCCATAATGTGCAGCAAAAGGTGGATTCAGACCATTAGGAATATTTTGTTCCTGTTCATTTGTAATGAATGGAGAGTAACATTATAATAAGTGGATATTCTATTTAACCACACCACAGAGCATATGGGAAAAGTAATTACAACTTCTTAGCTAATTTTATTATTATTTATATGATGGTGGAAGAAAACCAAGATCATTTTCCAAAGATATAGTTAGTTGAAAGGGAGAATTCATTTATAAGGAAATAGCACTAATAACAATATTAATGAGTCTTAAATTCCTCAGTCCTTAAGGCAACTCAGGGTCCAACATACAACTAAAAACAGTGTATAAATATTCTAGCTAGGAAGGCAGCAAGGCTTCATGTTACACTGGGAGACGGTAAATAACTATAGATAGAATCATAATATGCGTCCTTGCCCAAATGTTAACTATATTACTAGGGGAGTGCCAGGGAGATGAGAAGGGGCTTGAACCCAGATTTAGTTCCAATTTATGCCTTCAAGATAAGACTATGGAAAAGTAAATGCCAGCATTTCTGCAAATCACAGCTGCCTTAAAGCTTTACAGTATAGCAGCTGATATCTTAAGCAAACTAGTGTTATAGAATTTAAAGTTTAAATATCATGGGTCATATCTCTATGTGTTTGTTTTTGCTATATGTTATTTGTTGCCAAGCAACATGGTCTTAAAGTCCACCCCCCAAATTTAAAGTCCACCTGAGTGGGGTGAAGGTTGGAGGTCTACCTGCATGGGCATGGGTGCCAAAATTTATCTAAAAGTCAGGGTGCGGTAACAGGCCCCAAATGTATTCAACAGCATAACTAAGAAGATGCAACTCTCATTAAAGCAATAAGACAAACTTCCAGTCTCCTGAATAAAACAACAACAACAAAGAGTTGTCCAACTGATTTATTCCAAATGACCCATAGCCACTATGTAACACTTTTTCCTAGCACCTATGTGAAACACCTGCACATCAGAATGGAACAGCCAGATCTGCACAAACAACCAAGGACCTTTCAGGGGCCTCTGCTGTATGAATCTCCAAGAAAGAACAAGTTGGAGATCCCAGAATACTCAACTCAGAATCAGCTGAAGATTTGCACAAAGAAACAAGCTTTTGCATTCTCCTGACATCCTTCTCCTTCTGAAACCAGCCAGATGAGAGCAACAGCTTTCTTAGCTTACTTGCCCAGGAGGCAGTTTCCCAATTCCGGGTGGAGAGGGCAGCCAAGTGAAAGAGTTATCGACCATGTGTATGCTGTGTTCAATGCAGCATACCAAGCTGAACTGAGACTTGAGACCTCAGCATCCACCCAGAGTCCCACTCTAGCAACCTGCCAAGGAGGTTTGCATCCTGTACTCACAAGCCGAAACAATCTGCAGGCACATTCTATTTTCTGACTTCTACAGAGCATGTGGAGTTGTGTCTATTAGCACAATGACAGTTCACACAGATGGAAAGGTTGATGGTTGCCTGGTCAGCTGTCTGTCTCATCTGTTCTTGGAGGACTGCAAGGGTGTTCATGAAGGCTCCCCAGTATGCATGTGTTAGAGGATCCCCCCTAGCTGCCCTCCACCAGAAATTCTTCCCTCACGCTCACACACCCATGCAGACACACACACACACCAGACACACACACACGCACATAAGTGAATGCTCACACTTTTCCTGTTTTCATTACTGTTCCTTAAATTTTAATTCCCTGTACTACTAGTGATTGATAACAGATTAATTATTAAATAACGACAATAAACTATACTTTCACTATGCTGTATGTATTTTAGCACAACAGAAGTTCCCTGTGAAAAGAATTATTTGGGCGGTGCTAATAATTTTCTGGGTGCAGCTGTCTTTATATCATGTGATGAGTAGGGGAGACGGACCCAAATCAACTGCTTCCATCATGGAATTAAGGGAGTGTACGAAGCCCCATACAGTCTGTGAATGTAGAGCCAGCATTTTAAATGGCTGTCAAGTCAGTTTTGAAAGCCAGAATTTGCTAACCCCCACCCGTGAGTTCTTAGGGCATTTCTTGGCCTCACTTGATAGATTGATTCTGAAAACATACACTAATTTTTTTAAATGCAAAACAGACCCACTTGTTTTAGGGCCTGCACAAACAGAGGACTAGGAAAGTGGAAACAGCGTAAACAATATTGTTTATATCCAAGGCCTGAGAAAACTGCTGCACTTTCCTCTGAAATTGCAGGAAGTATCAGAGTACCCCCCACCCATTAAGGTGGAATAAGAACCATATTTTCTATAGGAATGGGCAGCATTTTTCATATGTACTGACATTAAGGGATCTTGAAACGAGCACAATTAATAAAGAATGGGATCTCCTTTAACCTGCAATTGAAAAAGTAGAAAATTTCATCCTTAGACAATGCTGAAAAGTGAAAACTAAGTGAAACCAAATACAGCCAAAGGGGTGATGTGAGAAACACTGGGCATTTTCATGGTTCTGCATCACTTTTGACCTATTGTGGAGGCGTAGAGATGGTTCCTATAGGTTTATACCTAAAAGGGGACTCTTATTGCATTAAGAGTACCCTGCAGTGTGTGTCTTTGGGCCCTGAAGGTTTGTAGTTGCATTGCACTAGGACTGTTTTATTCCCTTTATTTCCCCCCCATCGGTTGGCTTCCTTAATACATTTCTTCATTTTTTTTCTTGTTGTTGTAACAAAACTATATTTAAAAGCAAGCAACAGGAAGCTTTTACTTGGGAAGTTGAGGTTTAAGCACTCAGTGGCAAACAATGAACCGGAGAGATAAAGATGCAACGCAAATGGTAGGGAACAGACCTTTGCTAGTTTCCTGCCAAAGTTGACTTGTGAGCATGTGCAAAGCCCCGATATGGACTAACAGTGCTATTTTGCTTTTATTTACTCCAATTTATTTGTTCCTGTGAGAATCCCCTATAAAAACAAAGTGTGGGGACAAACAATGGAAGCTTTACCATCTCCTCCTTGCCAGGGCTTTTATTTTACACATTATCAAATGTTTTCATCAGTGGAGTTCAGCCCATTCATTCAACTCTGTGAATCACAACCCAGATCATATTGCAACGGGGGTAGAAAACCCATATTGCATGGCTTGAATTATTGAAAGAAAGAAAAAAAGAAAGGTCTCCCTATCACCCTTTCCCTTTGACACAAACAGATTTGTGGTCCTTCATGACACTCTAAAATGGCCACCGTGTCCCAAAATAGTCAAGTTAACTAGAACTTTTAAAAAAGTAAGCTTGCAAGTCCATAACATAATTTTATCTCCATTCCCTTTTTTGGCCCCTTCCCCAAACAGGTATCCATGTCAAAGGCGAGCTCTTGAGTTGGGGGTTTGTTTGACCTAGGTCACGCAAAGGTCAAGCTTTTCACCAGTTGTTAACACAAAGCTTCCAGCCAACCCACCCTCCAAATCCGGCTACACAGTCTGTTTCCATCTGCAAATGCGCTATGCACATTGGATTTTTCTCAGTTTTGCAGGAACTAACAATCCCTTCACTGTGAAGTGGTCTCAGTGACAAATAAATAGGTCAAACACTCTTCGCTGAAACTGTAGACGCTGAATTTGCCAAATATGGAAATGTAATGGATTTTGACTTTTTCATTTTTAAAAAGGCTTTTTAAAGTGTTATTTTAAAACCAGTTGAACAGATTGCTTTATTCCTTTATTGAACTTCAAGGGATGCTGTCTTTTAAGCAGTTTTATGCAATCCAAACTATATTTTTGCCTCTCTGAAAGAGATCAATATTTATTCAGATTGATTTTTAAGATTTACATGTGAAAAATAGATAAAATTGAATCAAATATAAACCAAAACTAATTCTGTCAACTCCCATGAAAGTCAATAAAGCCAAAATAAATTTAGCAGATTTCATCTACCTGCATTTGAGAATTGTTTTACTTCATTATTTCTTATAAACTTACTGAGCAGAAATTTGCTTAACTCTTATCCAGGCTTCCCTTACTGAAACAATAAGGCTCTCTATGGAATATTTTGCACTTGAATATTATCACCAGGATAGCATATGGCAAACTAGCGGTAGGCAGTTTATCTTCATCCTCTTTGTAAGCTAAAATTAGCACAATGCTTTTGCAGCACTGTGCACTTGACTCGGGCCAGGGTGATATTCTCCACAATGCCATGCTTGTTCCACATCCTGATAGCTTCCAATATTTAAGCAAGTTGATTGAAGTTTTATATTAACAATCACAGATATATTTTAATGTTATAAAATCCTAAAGTATGGCCAACAATACAAAGTAAGGCTGCTATATTAAGAATCAACCTGAAAAACCTTCCTGCGTCTGCCTCTTGAAATATATAGTGTGTTTCAACTACAAAGTAGCTCAAATATTTACAGAGGCTAATTGTACCAAGAGAGATATTTATAAGACTCCAAAAGCAAGACACAATCACCTTCTTAGACAACTAAGGCTTATTTTTCTACTTGTTTACCATATTCAGTTTTTCTTGGTAATATGTTCTTAATGCTAAAAATGCATTGTTGCTAAGAATTAAGTATGCACTTTCAGAGGATTAAATGAAGGTGATCTGCCAATGGAAAGAGCTTATTCTTTAAACAGGAAAGCAGCTACTGGCTGGCTCTTTGAAAGGATTACAACACAAACAATGATTTTAAAAACAATGGAAGAGGTTCAAATAATACATCCCATTTAGTTGGCCTGTAGCAGTGTAATCTTCTCATCAAATAGTTAAAAACAAAAAACTTTAGGAAGAATTAACTTAGAAAACGTTAAGATTGACAGGTAATATTTACATTGGAAGAGAGACTGCCTCATCTTCTTTACCTTCCCGATTTTAATGTCATTTATTAAGGCAGATGTTGTACTAAAAAGATTTTGCTGAAATCTTCACTAACAAATAACAGACTGAAGTTTTCTCTTATCCTTGTGAGCTTGGACAGATGTATTCACCTTGTTATCAACAGATTAAATCCGAGATAATAAGCAAATGCTGATATTGTCAGGTGACTTTTATCAATAGATTTTATTTTTAAAAAACTCTTAATTCTTGAAAGGAGACAAAGAAAAAGAATTTCTCAAAAGCTCATTAAAAAATAATTAATTATTTATTTATTTTGAGGCAGAGTCTCACTCTGTCACCCAGGCTGGAGTGCAGTGGCATGATCTCAGTTCACTACAACCTCTGCCTTCTGGATTCAAGTGATGCTCCTCCCTCAGACTCTCTAGTAGCTGGAATTCCATGCTTGCACCACCATGCACAGCTAATTTTTGTATTTTTAGTAGAGATGGTGGGTTGCCATGTTGGCCAGGATGATCTTGAACTCCTGACCTCAAGTGATCCATCTGTCTTGGCCTCCCAAAGTTCTTGGATTACAGGCATGAGCCACTGCACCCAGCTAGCTCATTGTTTATTTGACCTAGTCATATTATTCTGAGAAGTATATATTTTCATCGAAGGAGAAAAACATGAAAACCCTCACAAACCATGTAAGGCAACCTCATACATGATCTAACTAAAATGACCTTTCCTTTGATGGGTCATATTAATCTGTTTTTACCAGTCATTCCTGGCCCACATTCTTCCACCAGCATAGATAAAGTATACTGGAGAAAAAAAAGCAGAATACAAATATGCAAATATACAAATCACTTGAAAATTTTAGCAATAAAGCACTTACCTATCCCAGGTCTAACAAAAAAGCTGATATGGATTTGGACCTTTTTGGCCATATTTGCATGCAAAAGAATCAAATTTGTAATACCACTTTACACCCAGGTATTCAGAAAACTCGGCTATTAAGGTTTTGTACTTTTTGATGGTTATTGCTAATGCTAAGTCCTAGATTCAGAATTTATTTTCATTGATCATGAAATTATGTGGAACTTAACTGAACTTCAGCACATTTCAATCTTTATGTAAAATGGTTCTGAAAGGTTTTTCATTCTATCTAGGTTTATAAGCAAATTTTCGACTTGGTTTTTAAAATTTCAGTAGTTTAGAACTGATGGGAAACATGCAATCACCTAGCACAATTTACTTTATTTATGGAAGAAATTTCATCCCTGCAAGGTTCTGATTTGTCCAACCTGGAGCACATGGCTTGTAAATTATGAAGTAGAGATATAACCTGTACTTCAAGGACAGCAAGTCTTTAAAGTTGGCTGCACGCCCTCTTAGAAAGACACTGAAAAGTTTCCCACATGACATGCACATAATTACTTAAAATAGAAACTGATCACCACAAGCTGATCTTTGCATAGAGTCAAACACAAGTATTTCTGAATATAAATGTTTCAGTATTTGTTTCCAAGAAACCAAATTAAGTGGTTCAACAGTTTAATGGGAGAATATAGGTATAGTTGAAATATCTATCTCCCCAGAAATCAATGGATTCTTAAATATTCTTTTTTCGCTGAGGAAAAATGTATGGTAATATATATACATATGTTTGTATATCCATGTATAAAGACAAAAAAATATTGCAAAATGTTAAAAATGGTTGGAACAGAATTGTGAGCTATGGGTATTTTTCGTACAACTCATTCCATTTTTCTGTAGGTAAGAAAATATTCATAACAAAAATTGCAAAAATGCTTGCAAATAATATGTAGAATAGAATGTCAATGCAATGCTTCACAAATCTTGTCCTATTTTTTAATGATGCCCTCTCTCACCCCTCCTATTCAACATCCTATTGGAAGTTCTGGACAGGGTAATCAGGCAAGAGAAAGAAATAAAGCATATTCAAATAGGAAGAGAGGAAGTCAAATTATCTGTTTGCAGATGAAAAGATTGTATATTTAGAAAACTCCATCCTCTCAGCCCAGAAACTCCTTAAGCTGATAAGCAACTTCAGCAAAGTCTCAGGACACAAAATCAACGTGCAAAAATCACAAGCATTCCAATACACCAATAATAGACAAACAGAGAGCCAAATCATGAGTGAACTCCCATTCACAATTGCTACAAAGAGAATAAAATACGTAGGAATACAACTTACAAGGGATGTCAAGGACCTCTTCAAGAAGAACTACAAACAACTGCTCAAGGAAATAAGAGAGGACACAAACAAATGGAAAAACATTCCACACTCATGGATAGGAAGAATCAATATCATGAAAATGGCCACACTGCCAAAAGTAATTTTTAGATTCAATGCTATTCCCATCAAGCTACCATTGACTTTCTCCATAGAATTAGAAAAAACCATTTTAAATTTCATATGGAACCAAAACAGGAGCCCAAATAGCCAAGACAATCCTAAGAAGAAGAAAAAAAAGCTAGAGGCATCATGCTACCTGACTTCAAACTATACTACAAGGCTATAATAATCAAAACAGCATGGTACTGGTACCAAAACAGATATATAGACCAATGGAACAGAACAGAGGCCTCAGAAATAACACCACACATCTACAACTAACTGATCTTTGACAGACCTGACAAAAACAACAAATGGAGAAAGGATTCCCTATTTAATAAATGATGTTGTAAAAGCTGGCTATCCATATGCAGAAAACTGAAACTGGATCCGTTCCTTACACCGTATACAAAAATTAACTCAAGATAGATTAAAGATTTAAATGTAAGACCTAAAACCATAAAAACCATGGAAAAAAACCTAGGCAATACCATTCAGGGCATAGGCATGGACAAAGACCTCATGACTAAAACACCAAAAGCAATGGCAACAAAACTCAAAATTGACAAATGGGATGTAATTAAACTAAAGCACTTTTGCAAAGCAATAGAAACTATCATCAGGGTGATCAGGCAACAAATGGAATGAGAGAAAATTTTTGTAATCTATCCATCTGACAAAGGGCTAATATCTAGAATCTGCAAGGAGCTTAAACAAATTTAAAAGAAAAAAACAAAAAAAAAAACATCAAAAAGTGGAAAAGGATATGAACAGACACTTTTTTTCATATGTTTGTTATGGAGCCAACAAACATATGAAAAAATGCTCATCATCACTGGTCATTAGAGAAATGCAAATCAAAACCACAATGAGATACCATCTCACTGCAGTTAGAATGGTGATCATTAAAAAAAAGTCAGGAAACAACAGATGCTGGAGAGCATGTGGAGAAATAGGAATGTTTTTACACTGTTGGTGGGAGTATAAATTAGTTCAACCATTGTGGAAGGCAGTGTGGTGATTCCTCAAGGGTCTAGAACTAGAAATACCATTGGATGACTCAACCCCGTTACTGGGTATATACCCAAAGGATTATAAATCATTCTACCATGAAGACACATGCATATGTATGTTTACTGCAGCACAATTCACAATAGCAGACTTGAAACCAACTCAAATACCCATCAATGTTAGACTGGATAAAAAAAAATGTGGCACATATATACATGGAATACTATGCAGCCCTAAAAATGAGTTCATGTCTTTTGCAGGGACATGCATAAAGCTGGAAACGATCATTCTCAGCAAATTAACACAGGAACAGAAAACCAAACACCGCATGTTCTCACTCCTAAGTGGGAGTTGAACAATGAGAGCATATAGGCACAGGGAGGGAAACATCACACACTGGGGCATATCAGTGGGTGGGGACAAGGAGAGGGATAGCATTAGGAGAAATACCTAATGTAGATGACAGGCTGATGGGTGTAGCAAACAACCATGGCACATGTATACCTATGTAACAAATCTGCATATTCTGCATGTTTCCCAGAACTTAATAAAAAAAATCATATGTATATATATAAGCCAACAATAAAGAAAAAAATGGGTAAAGCAAAAAAAAAAAAAAAAAAGCCACTCACACCCATATAGAGTAAGCTACACAAGACATCCTCCCCCCACTAAAAAAAAAAAATTTCTCCTATTTTTTTACATTTTCTATGTAACATCCTAGGCTTTGGTATGAGAATTCTTGGATATTTTCATTATATGGTGCCCCAACAGAACAGAGTCATCATCGCAAGTATAAGAAATGCCCTTTGTGGCCAGGTACAGTGGCCAAATCCCAGCACTTTGGGAGGTTGAGGCAGGTGGATTACCTGAGGTCAGGAGTTCAAGACTAGTCTAACCAACATGACGAATCCTTGTCTCTACTAAAAATACAAAAATTAGCCAGGTGTGGTGGTGCATGCCTGTGATCCCAGCTACTTGGGAAGCTGAGGCAGGAGAACTTCTTGAACTCAGGAGGCAGAGGTTGCAGTGAGCCAAAGTCGTGCCATTGCATTCCAGCCTGGGCCATAAAAGTGAAACTTCATGAAAAGAAAATGAAAAAAAAAGAAAAGAAACGAAGAGAAGAGAAAAGAAAAGAGGAGAAAAGGAAGGAAGGAAGGAAAGAGAAAGAAAGAAAAGAAAAAGAAGGAAAGAAAGAAAGAAAGGAAAAGAAAAGAAAAGAAAGAAAGAAGAAAGAAAGAAAGAAAGAAAGAAAGAAAGAAAGAAAGAAAAAAAAAGAAAGAAAGAAAGAAAGAAAGAAAGAAGGAAAGAAAGAAGGAAAGAAAGACAAAGAAATTCCTTTTATAAAAAAGGAATGAGATCAAGTTTGCTTGTTAGAAAACCACCTATAATCCCTGGAGAAGGGATAAATGGGCTTGCAGCTAATACCAAAAATTTAAGCAAATTGCTGTGCCATGAGAGAATGAATAGAAAAAGAAAGGAAGATAGTCAAAATAGGAAATGGACTCTGTGCTCTCATCATAACTAGGCTACAACACTGTACACATAAAAAAGAGAAAGAAAAGACATAACCAGATGTAGGGGAGAGGGTGAGTAGGCAGTCAGCACCTTCAGTTATTTTGTAGATGAAAAAAAGGGTAAAGTTGATTTCTTACAGACAAATAAATACTTCCCTATGAATCTAGTTTTGCCTACCCATAACTTCCCAGAATCAAACTTTCCTAGTCACTATTAATAGGCAAAGAGATATTGTGAACCTTATTTTACCAACTGCAAATTGTCATAAACCTAGTTCTCAAGATATCTAGAATATTTGGGAAAGTTTATCTATAATACTAAGGATTATTTTTCCATGTCTTAAGATTTACCAGTAACATTGATGTTCTGAAATTCAAAGGCCAGATTCTACCCAATAGCTTCATCAAAGGTTATTGTGACCAGATGAGAACAGAGACACAAGAAGAAACTTTGTTGATGGCCAAATATATTCCCCATCCTAACTTGGCTCCTGTGAGGAAATTCCACCTAGGACCTCCAGGGACACTCAACCTTAACCCACTCTGACCATCAACAAGAGGTATGCCATTCAACATGTCACCTTAACTGACACCACAGACTTCATTTTCTCACAGACACTTCAATGTGTGGTATGGAAGGAACATGAGCAGTTGTTTAAAAGGAATCCAGTAGACCAAAGGCCTTGTGGGAAGAATTGTATCAGTCTGCATTCCTTCTTAACCATTCATCATCACTGCCTCCTCAGGTAAAAGTGGCAGACCTATGGGACATTTGAGAGGGATGGACAGTGGAAGGGAGTCCCATATGAGTGGAAATCTTGGTGGCCCACCAAGTTTAGAATGCCCTCTTTCCTGACATGAAAGGGCAGCCAAAGTCTTCATTGTACAACGAATACATATTTGGGAATAACACTAGATTCTCAATTTCTTGTAAGGCATCACTCACATTTAGAAAGGGACACCACTCCAAAGCAGAGTCTCTTTTTCCACAGAGAAAAATTAGTCAGCTGATAATGATGATGTGGTAATGACGTTAGCTAACACATGCATAATGTTTGCGTTGCCAGGCATGGTTCTAAGTTCTACATAGTAACTTGTTTAATGTTCTCAACAGTCCTATAAGTAGGTACTAATACTACTCCCATTTTATGGGTGAGTTTAGACTGTTCCTCCGTCCAAAAAAGTCAAATCATCTCACGTAGAAATCTGACTTATTATTAGCCTGTTCTCCATGAGTAGAGAACAGGCTAAGTTGGGTTGCTTCCATTCTGATCCTACACGGAAACCCCCTCATGCCTGAATATCACTAGAGGGCATCAGGAATATTGAATGAGACAGTAGGTAACTCCTAAAGAGAACAACATTAGGAAATATGTTTGTTCCAGACGGTTCTCAGTTCAGGGGTAAAGGGGGAAGCAAACACTGGACTATCAGTTCCTTGAGGGCAGGGATTGGTCTTACTCATTTCTGTCATTCCAGAACTGAGTACAGCGCCCTCTATATAAAAGGTTCTCTGTGAACGAATAAATGAATAAATGAAATAAAACGCTAAGCAGGGCCTGATCACTTTCTTCCGAAGATCCTTCCTCATATGTCATTCTCGCTTCTCTTTTTCTAATGAGGGAGAGAGAGAGAGAACTGGTAGACACATTTCAGAAATAAATGAATCAAAAAGATATCAGTTACTAGGTTACTTCTTAACCTGGTGAAAAAGAAAAAATGTTGGAATTGAAAAACCTGACTGACTTAGGTCCTGTTGTTTTCTCACTTACATCCTGTCAGGCCTTAGGTAATTCTCACCCGTGAAATAGAGGCAAAAATCTCTGCTCCACTGTAAGGGTGGTGGTGTAAGGCTTGCAAATCAACAAGGTGGACACATTTCAGAATCTGAATGCGTTAAAAATGAATTATTTGTTTGAAAATTTTCCTGTCACTTACCTGGCACATATACCTCTCAGTAAACATATTTGTTAAATAATGAAATAATCAAAACTAAAGAGCCACAAGTCTCTGATCCTCTAAATTCCGTTTCATAAGACTTTCTTAAAGAGGCTCAAAATGGTCAGCACCAACCTCAAAGGGAGGAATAAAACCAATCTCAGGTACATGCCACTTCAGGTTAGAGCTGGAAAAGTTACGTCCAACTGCAGATGAAAATAAATAGTACTGTCAGCCGTATGGAGAGGCAAGACTGATGAGAAGAAAGAGATGCTCAAGGTACCAGGATTGAAAATTAAGCCAACAGGCCCCAACTCTTGCAGCCTTCCTCCTTTTGCTCCTTCTCCCCAGCATCTTAGGTCACAAGCCAAAAGAATGGCAGCGTCATCGCTGTCATTTTGCTCCTCTGAAATAGGAACCTGGATTAGCTCTAGCTGGCTGAAGCTCAACCCAGATAAGTCCAGAGCAATGCTGATAGGCAGCAGGAAGGAATTTGAGGAAGTGACAAGAAATGCCACGTCATCCTCCATAAAGAAAGCTTTCCCACAAAGTGGCCTGGGAGCTGACTACTTAGCAACGGGGGCTCAGAAAGATGCAGATAAACACAGAAGTCTTATAGAGAGCCAGCCACAAACAATTCATGCCCCTGCCACATCCTTCAGTGAGTACCAGGAAGAACGTAGGATACCCTGCCTTCCACCTTCCCTGCTCATGCAGCCAAAAGGAATCTAAGCTGTGTGTCCTGGGTGCCCTCCCACTGCAGAGGATCAGGATGCCCGAGGCAGCAGACTTGCCTCTCTGCTCATTTCTAACACATCAACCAGAGAATCACCAGAAATCCTGAAGGGTGTGTGTGTGTGTGTGTGTGTGTGTGTGTGTGTGTGTGAGTGTGTGTGTAACAGAGATTCTAGGCTACAGTCTTTCTGTTGCAGGGAGGGTTATGTACCATGTCAGGAATAAACTCTTCCTAATTTCATTCTCCAAGTAATGGACATCATAATAATCTACAATGGCATCTGTCATTGCAAAGATTTCCACCATTCTTCACAAAAGTTTCATAGGAAAGTAGAAGTCAGCAAGCAGTTACTCTCCAAAGAAATGCACAAGGAAAGAAATGAGACTTAGCAAAGGTGATTGGAGAGGATGGAACTCTTCTTTTCCGTTGTTTTCTTAGACAACAAGAAATTCTCTATTGATTATATACATTATAACTTTCTTTACTTATGGTTTAAAATTTCATTCAAAGGGTCTGCTCTCACAGAAATGTACCCAAAGCTTGTCTATCTTGAGGAGGAAATCTGTACTTTTTAAAACAGACAAAAAGATCAAATCTTTTAACTAAAAATATGTTCAGCATTATTAAATAATTCTAGTGACTAATTAAAAGGGCATATTGAGGTAGATCTCAGCCTATGCCTCCATTGGATAAATCCTGTAATAACCCAGTGTTCTAAATCACCTTGAAAGAAACTCTGCCTTACATTATGCCACCTCGAATTGTCCCACACTGCTATCTAGAAAGAAATTTTAGTCACTAGTCTTCTAGAGATTTCATTATGGCTGCAGCTGTTAGTAGACCATATTTTCATCCTAGGTAGCCAGGGAAAAATTTCAATACAGTACATTTTTGCTCAGAACTCTTTGAGAGCACACCAAATAGGAAATGATTAGAATTACATTTACTTATCCTCACATATTAGCATTAAATTATTAGTTGTATTAGTGGCTTGCATTTACATTAAACTTGCAAATTATATAGACCCTTATTTCTATTCTATGAGCATTTGGATTTTTTTCCCTGCATGCATATCTAATCATTTGCTTACCTCTTATCACTCCAGGAACCTAGAGTTCTTAATTCCATGGATTTCCACAGGGAAAGAATCTAGGCCACCGTTTATGCACAGAAATCAATTCAGCCATCACTACACTATGCATCAAAACAACATTTTAAGAGCAAAAGTTGAAGCCAGTGGCATTGAGCCAAAGCACCTCTCCTCTAAGGGAAAACACAGTGGGATTTTAAAGAGCATGTAGGGCAGGTAACCGAGCCTTACTGCCTCACCCAAGAAATGGGGAATTCTTCATGGCCCGGGATTTCTTGATTCAAATCTGGAACTTAAGACTTTGTGCCCAAAGAAAAGTGCTGATTGCCTCATCCCCCAGTGCATTTCTGGAATGTCTCATGTAAATATTCACTGGATCAATTTTCTCTCTCCTTGCTCCTAGTGAGATCACATTAACCAATGACACTTTCATGTTTTTAATTAAAATCTTAAAGAGAATTTTGGCACCATAAGTCATTTGGCATTTTTACAAGATCCTCATCTCTGAAACACAATCTTATATTAACATGACAGTTTCCAAAAAATCATATTATTATCATAAATCATAGAAACATCATTGGCTTCTTTTAAATTGTATTCAATCTACTAACTACACCATTCACAAATTATAACAATCTATGCAAATGTACATTAAAGCCATAAAAAGCTTTCCCAACATATCCGTTTCCCACAGCCCAAATAAAGGTAAATTAAGAAAACCTGGCAAAGGGAATATATGTCTGTTGCCATTTCCCACAGTAAATAGGGTGTTTTCCTCTGGGAATAAAACATTTTCCTTAAACTACTGTTTATAACCCTTATCAGCTCAACTGCAATAGAGTCATCAAGTCCAATCTCCTGTGGAAAAAAGTCAAGGTCAACAAGTATTTGCATTTTTGTTTTTCTTTAGCTGCAATTGCTACTGACATTCAATTGGGTAATAAACATGAGGTCTGTCAAATGTTCCCAAAGAACAGGTGATCCAAAAGCTATCTCAGCACAAGGCCATTGCCAGGTAATCAAACAATCCTGTTATAACAATTACGATTTGAGTACATTTATTTATAGATGCAAACATCTGTCAGTTCTGAATGAATACTGCCAGACAGTTCCCACCACTGGGGTCATAAGAATGAGGAAGTACAAGAGGGCTCTTGCTAGAATTACTCACCAACAATAATGTGTACCCCGATGAGCAGAGTACCATCCAGAGAAAAGGCTTTCTCCTCTTATCTTTTCTATTTAAAGGCAATTTTGTGTAGCTCAATACAGCCATGTCCCTTACTATGCCAGCCAGGTTTCTGAGCCCAGTTGCCTCTCTCTGCCTGAAAACCAATTCTATGGTTACGTGTGTCTGCGTCTATTTGGAATTGTTGCATTATTCCTTTAAGCCAGCATGGTTGCTACATTAGAAAACACTTCATTTTAACCTGAAAAGTGCTAGAATTTGTTCAGCATGTTTAATCCTAAAAAGTCAGATAGATGTTTGGAATAAAGACCACATAGTTCTTTCCAATTCATCATGAAGTTCACTGATATCAACAGGAGTTATGTATTTGGATCTGGGCAGCACATGGCTCCATGCCATATGCAACTTATGGATTAAAAATAGAATCTGTTCCAGCTTCTAAGTAAGACACGTTAAACCTATAGCCTCCATTTGAAATTTAAAAATTAAATCTAAGGACTATGGCTAGTGTCTAAGATGATGACTCTGATCCACATAATGCAAACCTATTGTTCCCATTTCCATTATGAAAAATGAGCCTAAGGTCTATTCTTACGGCCTAAAAGTAATGTTTCCACTTCTCACTATGTAACTTTTATTAACATTCCATCTTTTAGTGGAGCAATTAACATTTTCCAAAGCTGATTCCTTTTCTATCAAGAGCATCAGGACATCTGGAAACAAAGTAAAAGATAATTATTCTAAAAACACATAAACTCACATTTTTTCCTAAAAACAGGAAAAATTCTACACACACAAAATGAAGTATGCTACTTTGAAAGACAGCTTTCAATGTAGACATACTAAATACCAGATGATAATGTTTTTAGTCAAATAAATACTGCTTCATTATAAAAAGGTATCTTTCATTCTTTAACATTCTGCTAAAAAGTCAACGTAACCAGAGTTGTATCAGCAGGCATAAGAGTATACTATTTCTAATCCTGCATTCTTTTAAGTCTTGGGCAGGTAATCTGAAGATTCTACATAAAAAGAAAAATCAGCAGCTGAGAAGTGGGAAAGGCTGCAGCACACCAGGATTAGAATCCACTGGGAGCCCATAAACATGAAGGCCCATGAAGCAAAACATCTATTCCACGAATACTCAGGAAACGTTCATCAATCAGTTGTCAAGCAAAGGGGGAAGTCACCTCATTTTCAAAGCTGTAAACTGATGAAATGAGTCACCAAATTCCCATGACAGCTTGGCTGGCCTCTTCCTTTCTACCCAGCCCCTGGTCTCCACAGAGCTGGAGCCTTCTCTGAGGGAAAACAGTGCAGCAGAGAATTAGTGGGAATTCTGCAAGCCATCCTCAGGAAGGGGTGGAAAAAGCGTCACTTCTGCCTACCCAGGGTGCAGGAGAAAACCCATAGCCATCAATGACCAGCTGCATTTTCTCCCACCTAGGGTGGCAAAGCTACATTCAGAAGAAGACAAAGAGCGTGCCAATGAGACCTGTGGTCTGTGTCGTCAGTCTTCTGAAATCTCGGCATCATCCCAGAGCCTCTGCACTCCACTGCCCTCTGTCCACTCAGTCTCTCAGTCCGGTCCAGTCTTTCTCCTTGAAGCTCTTCTCTCCAGCCTCCTCCCTCTGCCTTAGTAAAGTGCTACAACATTTCTGAATAACTGTCATGCTGACCCCAGCCTTCCCCTGCTTGGATTCCTCCTTCACTCAATCTGACCACACCACAACCCTCACATTCCCAATGACTACCTACTGCCTGCTAAACAAACGCTAGACTCTTCAGATGACAAATATGACCCTTTGTGGTCTGACCTTTGCTGCCTCTTGGGCCTCACCTTGGACTCTTCCTCTCTCAAACCCACTCTTTGCTCACGCTGAGGCACACACAAGGCCCCCAAAGGGTCATGCTCTCTCTCCTTCCTACCCTTACCCAAGCTATTTTTTTTCCCTTATATGCCCCTCTTCTCCATTTCTCCCAAGTTTCCATCATAGACTCACTCTCTTCGGAGAGCTGAGAGGGAGATGCGAAATAGAAAACCAATGTCTTCTAGGGATAATTCCAGGGGACGAGGTGTTGATTGCTTGGAGCGCTGTGTGGAGAAGAAACTGCATCCTTTCAGGCTCAGTGGCAAGGGTGCTGTGAGCCATTAAAAATGGCTGTCATGGAACGACTACAGAGAGGCCCTTCTGATGCTGCTCCCATGCCAGTTTGTTAGGTGCCATTCCTCTACTTCCAAATTACATGGAACCTGCTCACTCAGGAGACATAAGTTACGATATATTAACTGTCTGCCCCTCCATCAGACTGTCAGTTTCTTGATTCCAGAAATGACCTCTTTCACTTCAAATTCCCACATCTAGTGCAGGACTGGTATGCAGTGGACATTTGATTAATACTCATTAAATTAATAAATGGGAATATTTCTGTTATCACTTCTTCTGTCCTTGGGAGTATTCCTCTCATATGCTTAAAATGTACATTAAGCAATACTTTTATTTGTAGTAAATTTCTTTATTTTACCTGAGGGCATGTGTTTGGTGCTAGGATGTGGTAAAGCAAATATTCATAATGCTCATGCCCCTCCAACTTTATAGGCTGAAGTCATATTCCCTCAGCACTTTCATTTTTAAGGACTGCAGCTCCTGAACCTTCCATTCTGGCATCCTAGCTCAGCCTCTCAGCATCTCATTCCAATCACTGCTCACCTGAATCTCTCTGGCTCCATTAACCCTGCTCCCAGGGATAATAACCAGACCGACAACAACAATCCACTTTATGGACCAGTCTTTTCTCCCTCCATTTGAACCCCACTCCTGGCTTCAAATGGAGGGACAAAAGGCTGGTCGATGAAGTGGATCCACCAGATAATGGTCAGAAGAAAGAGACAGACAAGTGAAGAAAGGCCTCATGGCATAACCAAATAATCAACACACTGGCTCACATCAAAACAGGCTGTCATTCATTTCAACTGTGGAAATCAAGACTAAGGTTAGATACCAATAAGTTAAAGTAATGAAAGGATGAATATGGTTACAGATACCTAGTCCAATCAATCACATATGTATCACCAATTATTATAACTGCAGCACTGTGCTAGGTGCTGAGACAAACATGAGAGGTGTCCTACAGATGCTGTTGAAGATGCCAGTCTATGCCTTCTCCCTGGACTCCCTGTGTGAGGACAGGAGGAGAGTTTCTTTCAGATCTTAATGCCATTCAAATTGATTCTTCTGAGCAACTTTCATGGATGTTGTAAATCTTGTAACTAATTATATTTCAGTCTTTGCTTTAGCTACTAGGAATCTCAGGGCCAAATGAGCTGCCTAATTCTAGTAATTGTACATGATCTTATAATTTATATTGCTTAGTACTACCCTTATTTCTTGGCTTTTTGTTTATTTTGCTTTTATTCTAATTTGTTCATCTATACTTTTGTCCTATTGTATATCATAAACTTTTGTTAATTTCCTTAAATCCTTTCTTAGAATGGGAGGGAGAATATATATACATATTTTTATTTATACATAAATAAATATATATCCATATAAATATATGTATATAAGTATACATATTAATATTTATATGCCTATAAGTACATTTATATTTATACACATATATTTATATGTGTATGTGTATATATATGTATGATGTTTATGTGTATGTGTATGTGCACTTTAAAATCAATACATCCTTTTCTCCCAAGGTATTAAAGTATAAAAGGGTATCAAGGTGCTACCTGTCCTGGCTGTCATAGGTAGCAGGGGCACTCAAGGAAAGAGTCAAACTAAAACAGTTGCTAATAACCTAGCAACAAGCCCATTGTCAAATTCAATATTTTCTGTATTCACTCTTTAATTTCCTTTTTCTTAAAAACATACAATTTTTAAAAACAGAAGCTTTGCCATGTAAGGTCATATTCTCCTTTTCTTCTTATATGGAAATAAGTAATAGAAAGTTATGCTGTCTTCATTCTTTGTTATAAAATAAAGTGAGCAATGTTAGGAAGGCATGCATATTAATTGATATTAGTAAACAGGAGGAAGCCAAAGCTAATTATACTAATCAAATAGAACACTTTTTTTTTTTTTTTTTTTTGCCAGAGGCCCACTGCATTCCTAGAGGACAGAACACTTTTAGGTTAAGCCATTATGGAAAACTATCTGCAAGACTGAACAAATCCACAAAGCCAGACACTTGAGCAAAACCCAACTTTACCAACTACACTTCCGGGACCAATCAATACAAGAGGTAGACAATGCCTACTTTTTTTTCCCCCTAAGGAAAATGCTTGGCATAAATTTACTGTTTGGGTTAGTTTTCGCTAGGCCAACAGCCAAAACCTCTACTACTATGCTTAATTAGTGCTATCACTCATGAGAAAGAGAAATAACTTCAGGGGTAGAGTTAAATTTCACAGCCCAAGAGGCAGAATCATGGTTGCTACTGGGAAGGGCATAGGACATAAAAGCATCCTCCCAGGGTAGCACAGTTACCCTTGCTATAGGGTCCTGTCTCAGAATTCATCCTCACCCCAGCCCTATGATCCCTCAAATGCTCCTGCTGGTGTCCACCACCTTCTGCTAGATGCCCACTGAGGGGCAGAGGGTGGTGTTCAAGGGCGGGAGTAGGAAGAACAGGTGATTAGGTGGATGGCATGATTTAAGGTCAAGACCTCCATATATATGTGTTCTATATCCACGTATTCAACCAATTGAGGATGGGAAGCATTTGAAATAAAAATGGATGATTGCACATGTACTGAACATGTACAGACCTTTTTCTTGTCATTATTTTCTAAACAATACAGTATTACAACTATTTGCAAAGCATTTACATTGTATTGGGTATTATAAGTAATCTAGAGACAGGGACTTGAGCATCTGAAGATATTAGTATTTGCAGGATTGGGGGAGGGTGCTCTGGAACCAATCCTGGGGAATACCAAGAGATGGCTATACATACTCAAAACCATTTAACTTCTGACACTTAAGTTTATAAGTTCTGAACCTGGGCTATATAGACACCACCTCAAGGGAGACCCATGGTTAAAATTCAGGGGGTAGAAGTACTTTAGAAGAAGAAAAACTACATTTTTATTATCAATAACTTTAATTAGAATTAGCATTTCCTTCATGCATGTATGAAAGTAAATAAACCACAGAATTGTTAGCAGGACCTGTGACTTTGTCCCCAGTGGAAATCATATTTGCATATCACAATACAGTTGTTACAAATATCTTAAAACAAGATTTGCATTTATCACTACTTCAAAAATTCAGTAGACAACAGAATTACTACTAGATCTTATTATTTAATGCCTGTTAAACAGAGAACTTATATTACTATATTCCAACTTGGCTTTAAAAAATATTTTGATAATTGAATTTTAATACAATTCATTGGCCTTGTAGCTGGGTTTTATTTTATACATTAATAAAACTATTACTCTGACAAGGTATTCACTGGCTTCACCAGACTGCCAAAGGGATCCTCTCTTCCTCAAAACGTCAAGATTCCCTTGAAGAAGATCAGTCTGAGTCAGCAGTCATGTGACTAATGGTGGTGAAAGCAATGATGACCCCAATGGTTCAGACAGCAGAGGCAATGGCTGGCTCATGGCAGTGTGTAAGGACTGGACCAAGTTTCCAAGAGTAAGCTCTGGATCCAAGTCCACCTCACAGGGCCCCATAGATGCTGAGAATCTACATCTACCAAGGTAGAGCTGTCCCTCTGCAATTTAAACCTAATACCTACCATGCTGTGTTTCATCCATCAACCCTGACCACAGAGTTCACCATGTCTGGGTCACTGGCATGTTGTGAAATAAATACACTCATGGCTCCCTAAGAATATTCAGTATTTAGCAAATATTTTACTCTGATATGCTTGATGTTCTTGGTAGCACACAGGAGCTTCCTAAGGGCAAATACTATGACCTATTCATTTTTATAGCTCACACAGAGTACCTGGCACACAATAAATGCTAATCTATTTTTGATGACTTGACTAGAATGTACAAATTTACATTCCCATCCCCCCCTTAAATATAACTCATGATAATATTTTGGCTCATCTGCAGGAGAGATTATAATCCTGAACTCTTTTTATCTCCTTGGGCTACACTAAATGGACACTTCCCTAAAATTAACTTCCTCACTTTTGCCTTGCCAAGAATGACACCATGTGAAGAATCTACCACCTGAAACAATGAATTCTCTCCTCATTTATTTCCTTGGGTAGAAACTGAAACACATGTTTAAGCTGTGCCAGGCTATGTGCGGTAGCCCTGGAATACCTGGGAGATCTGACCTGAAAAACAAGTTATTGCTTAAAACAAGTTATAGTTTAAAACGCAATGCAGACTTGAGAGAAGAAAGTAAGGTAAGAAAGGATAAGAGAATGAAAAGGCCTTATATAAAAACTGAATTAAATAATTACAGATTAAGACCTGGGTTTTTAAATATAATATCTCCATTTTATCATTTACATAATACAATGCATGGTATTAATATGATGGAGAACATGTTTCTCTATATGTGATGTATTTTTGGAAAATATCTTACAGTTTTGAAAAGAAAGAACTGAGTTTTATGAAAAATTAACTTCCGGGTCCATGAAAATAGATAATATATTCCACTCTCACTGAAAAGCTAATGCCCTTCTAGCCAGGGGAGCTTTCTCTAATTTACAGCCAACTGAGTGAAACTGAAAAGAAGATACTTTTTAAAAAGTTTTCATGCCTCTGGCTGCAGAGCTAGATGATGAATTGACATAACATCATCATTCATATACTTCTTTACTACTTATTTCTTATTTTAAAATTCTGCATGAGTCTTGGGAGACAAAAGTAAATTCTAGGAAAATAAAAGAATTGGTGTATAATTTTAGACATGCTACAAGTCACACCAGAGTTGGTATTTCTTAATGACAGCAACAACAAAATTTTAATCCATCACTTGCAACAAAACTCCACTATCTACACAGGTAACAGTGGCTAATAGATAGATGTCAGTGACATCACAAATCAAGTGTGCAGTTATATGCAAACCAAAGGGAAAATAGAATTGTGACTTACAGTTTACACAATAAATATCACATCTTTTAAATTTCAAAAATGAGAGTTCAAAATTTGGTAAGAAATCCAGACCATGAGTTCACACATAAATAAAAATGAGCAATCAACAGAATATACAAGAAATGACTCTGTTGACTAATGCCCTGTCTTTTCCACTTGAGGGTCAGACCTATTCAAACCCAATCACATGAGGATGGAATCAGTAAAGGTCAATCAAAGACAAGCTGAAACTCCAACTGTCTAGCTGACCTTCAGAGCTTGTGACAAATTGCTATCAGTCAATGTCAACTAATGGCAGGAGCTCTTTGGCTAATCAATTGTTCTAAAAATGATCAAGAAAACTACTCACAGGACAGCTCATTTTCACATCAATGCCTGTGAAGTATGAAAAGCTCATTTTTTGAGTTTTTAATAAGCTCATAAGTAAAGCAGTTACTTGGTAACAGAGGTCACCTTACAGAAAAAGATAGAAGCTTGGTCTGTCTTTTACATATTCTTTTATTACCATATTATAGTAAAAATATGTCACGGACATGCTAGAGGGCTACATAATATAGTAGATAACACTTCCTCCACTTTTCAGATAAATACTTCTGTGTTAGAAGAACATCTCTATTCAGCTGTAAATAATTTCAAAAGTACTTTTTGGTTGCTTAAGATGAAAAACAACGGCCTCAAGTTTGCTGGTGATGTTGCCTGATAAGGAGAAGAGGCACTTTCTACGAAAATGCTTATGGCCAAGTTCATGCCCCTACCTATAGTTAGTACTTTTAGATGGTGAAGTTATTTTTCTATTAGAGGACCCGCTTTCATGATGCTAGAAGTGAAGCAGGTGGAGAACAGAACACTGTTACTCACATTTGATGAGTCAATAAAAGGCAAGGTGAGTATATTACAGGGTGTACTTGGGAAAACAGTGTTCTGTCTCTACATCTCATTCAACATGTTTGATAAGTTAATAATACATACATTTTGATAACAGGCATTTGTGGAGCATAATAACTTCCCCTTTCTTTTTTACACCTGACTTTTCCCACCAGGAAATCATTTTCCTATTCTGCCTGCCACCTCATGCAAAGGCCACACTTTAATTTGCAGGTCAACATTAAATATAACCAAAGGAATATACAGGGCTGCAATGCTCCAAGGCCTGTAGTCACAATTATATTTTACTTTTCTCTCCTCTCAAAAGTGTATTAGTCAAAATCATTACAGTGCCATTGAAATACAAGAAGTCCCTGGAGAGGTACAGGCTTAAGAAGCAAGTGTGAACAGAGATCATTCAAGTCACTGTGACCAACAGACAAATGAAACAACAAAAAAGAAAAATTACCATTTGTAACCATTTTCCTTCATTTTCAAGGTTCTTAGGTTATCATTTTGTTTGCAAAATACGTTGGATTTTTTTTTTTTTTAAAGAAAATTGTCTCAAAACAAGCAGTATTAACTTTGTGTTTTCAGCTGAAAAGCTGCAAAGTGACAGCAGTTTCAGATTACATCCTGAACCTGAGTTGCTACGGTAGTTTTTCAAATTAAAATATCTTCTGTGGCCTCAACCACTCTCAAGTTGTCCATAGGAAAGAAATAAAGGAGGGAGGGCAACACTTAAGCCGAGCCATAATTGGAAGTATGTGAAAAATGAAGTGTCAGTTTGGTCAATAAAGGGCAAAGGTCAAGGGGAACTGCAGCCCAAACTCTGTGCGAAATGTGCTCATTAAGACACCCAATCAGAGCGCTCCTTTCCACCTATCCCATTATTCATCAGACAGCTGACTGTTTCAAATGCCTGGGTTTGGACTGTTATTACTTTTCTTCTTCATGTAAAAAAGGCGAGTGGTATATAAATCGTTGCTCAGTCATCTGGAACATAATGTGGCCCTTCCCCACCTCCCTTACTCGGTGCTCCCCACCCCCTCTCAGGCTGCTCTGCCTGCTGGCTTCACAGGTCTGGAACAACTGCCTTGAGATTCCCCTCAATAATAAATGGAATTGCCTTCTGCCTATAGGTTGCCTGGACTTATACAAAAGCTGGTGTGGAGGGGGATGGGACAGTGGGAGGCACTGGAACTATTGATAGACTATGATAGAGAAATGCAGTGTTTTGCAATTATTTTTCTTTAAAGAAACATGCTGGCATGCTGGCTTTGCCTTTCTTTCTTTCTTTCTTTTTTTTAAGTGGTACTATTGTTTTTCTGAGACCTGCCCCAAAGGAGAGGTTCATAAGTGGGTTTTAGAGATTCCAGCAATCATTAAAAGCTTTTAGGGTTAAAATGTTTTACATCAAATTTCCATGTAGAAAAATACTTTTTCTTGATCCTCACAAAAGAGGAAAATATGATGAGCTTTAAGTGGAAAATGTTCTGCAAGAGCAACATCCTTACTTGTTCCCATGCTTCTATTCTTAATTCACTAAGTCTTCGAATGAGTGAAATGATATAGGCTCTTAATACATAATACCAGTGAATCATATCAGTCATCATGCTCCCTTTGTAAATACTTCATTCATCATTCCACTCTGCATGCAAAACTACGTTCTCCCTCCTCAGCAGAACTTTACCCCTCTGAGTCTAAGGCAATTCTGTCGTATTCATAGCTAGGTCACCATTAAGGCAGCACAGCGCCAGGTTCAGTACAGACAACTGGGGAAAGAATTGTCAAACTGGTAACAGAAAGAATGTCTGTCAAATGGTCTCTTTCTCCAGGAAAGCAGTGTATCAAATAGGACATCACAGTTAGGATCTTGGGCTCTAGAGTCAGACTGCATGGGTTCAAGTCCCAACTGGAGCACCAACCAGTGCCTTTGACAAGTCTCCTTATCGCTCTGAGCCTCCATGACCTCACCCAAAAAGTGAGGGGACAGAAATATCTACACTGACTGATGGCCCTTCATATCCTATTTTGCTATCTTTTACCATCATTTATTTACCTCTCTTAACTTTAAAGCAAAAAGAGAGACCTGTCCAAACTCAAAAATGTGGTCAATCGTAGCTGAAACTGCTTAAGAGGCATAGAGTGGCTGTGGCAGGCCTCTGGAGGAGCAGTAAAAATCTAGGTGGAAGAGGGACCCAATTTGCCTGAAGCTCCCCTACTGCAAATCACACAGTTTCCAGAGTGGGCAGCCATGCACAGTAGGATGCAAAAGACACATGAAAGCCACACATCTCTGCCATCATGTACCTCCTATGATGAGACACTACTTGGCAGCCCTGGAAACAGACACCCCACCCTAAAGCAGTTCTAAAGCCAAGAGACCAAGATCTTGAAGCTGACTTTGACAGTTACTCACTCTTCAATATTTCTGAGCTATTACCTCTTTCTTCTGTAAAATGGGAAAACAAAGCAAATAATTGCCAGGGATAAAATAAGGATTCAATCTGGTATCTTTGGAAGTGCTTTGAGGAAGTTAAAGAGTAAACAAAATCAGTGTTGTAGCAACAGCAACAGAATCCCCAACCAAACACAGATGTGAGGCTTTCCCTCTTAAATGCCAACTGAAAAGGACTTTACTATTAAAGAATCAATCTCCTGCAAGGGCCACAAGTATTAATATTGAATGGAAGTAGATATCATTAAAAAAAGTTGTCATGATAATTTGAATTGAGGAAAAGACATACTGTGTAAATCATGAATAAACATTAAATCCCTGAATGAAATAAATACCTTTAGAATTTATTTCACAAAATATCTTTGGTATTTTCTTAATTACATATCTTACGTACATTCTCTTTAGAATGCCCACGATTGGATTTTCTTTTTTCTTTTTTTCTTTGTTTGGAGATGGAGTCTTGCTCTGTCACCCAAACTGGAGTGCTGTGGCACAGCCTTGGCTCACTGCAATCTCCACCTTCCAGGATCAAGCGATTCTCCTGCCTCAGCCTCCCAAGTAGCTGGGATTACAGGTGCTTACCACAGCACCAAGCTAAGTTTTGTATCTTTAACAGAGATGAGGTTTCACCATGTCGGCCAGGCTGGTCTCAAACTCCAGACTTTGTGATCCACCCGCCTCCACCTCCCAAAGTCTGGGATTACAGGCGTGAGCCACTGTGCCCAGTCATGGATTTTGTATTTCTTTTTTTTTAATGTTTAGGTAAAAATGTGTACTGAAACTCTTTCAGTGATCACAACAGCTACTAATTCAGCAAATTATCAGGCACTCAAAATTCCCCAAATTGCTGGAACTCTAACAAGAAATTCTTACATTTTGAAATCTGTTGGAAAATTTAAAATTTTCTGCATAACTTATTTCATTTTATTTACTTTGAAAGTTCAAAAGAAGAGGACTCAGTTAAGATATATATAGCCTGTTACATGCCTCCACTGTGCAGCAGATAAGGTTATTTAACAGGGACTAAAGCCTAAGGGATTTCTTTTTTCTTCTTTTTTCTTTTTTTTTTTTTTTTTTTCATTTTCTTTTTGTGACACAGGTACCAGAATGAAGTGGTAAAAATGGAGAAGGAATGAGGAAGAAAGAAATGCAGTACAAATAATACAGCAGAGAAAGTTTTAAAATATATATTACTCCTGTCTGTGGGGGAAACACCTCTTTGGATATGTTCTTGGCAGATTGAGTTATTTCTGTCTATTGGGTATGTATAAAGACATATTTATGGATTTATAAATCTTTCGAAGAGGGCTGTTATTTACCCAGTTGACTAAAATGGACTCAAACTGTGTAAATAACTATTTAGGACATGTACTACAGGCCAAATGCTGGCACAGCTTACACTTCCATGCCTGCCAGAAAAGGCAAACAGGGAAAACATGGAAAAGCCACTGTGCACAGTTAATCTGAATGCTGCACAAAGACCAAACTCTGCAGGTCTCAGGGATGAAGAAAAGGTTTAGAAGGGTCATGGTGGGCATGGAAATGTGCATAAGTTGTTGCAGCCACACTTTCAGGCATCATTCTGCATTTAGCAGAAATAAATTCAACCGCCAAGGAAAACCTACAAGGAAGGACAAATAAGTCTGAAGGTGGGGTTCCCAACAGCCTCTGTTAGCAAGCACAGAAAAGTGGGGTAGGGGAAACCAGCACAGAAACTTTCTATTTGATGACAGTGGAAGTTATTGACTGTAGTTTTTTGGTAGAGATGAGGAAAGAGGGTCTGATGAGAAGAAGCTTATTTTAGTCATTGGGAAACTGGAAGTTTAGGTCTGACGCTCCACTGGGACCTCACCAAATCATTCAGCTTCTCCATGCCCTTATTCTTCTCATCTGTCAAATGGGGCTACACCTACTTAATCTGCTACCCAGGATTTTTAAAAATGATTCAGCTGAGATCATTCAAATAAGATAATTTACCTGAAAATGTCTTAAAAACAACTAGGTGTTGGACTCAAATATAAAAAGAAAAAATATAGAAAGAAACTTTCCAAGTGGAAAGTTAGTAATATGAAGAATATAGAGTTCTTAGTTACAATCAAATTATTAAATAGGCCTTTGGAGAACACTTGTTGAAGGAACAGGCATCATACAACATTCCTAATTACTTGCTACAGCGTGTCAGAGGGGAAGAACTGGTATTGGGCATTTGCTATCTGAAAATCCTCTTATCATATTATGTTTGAGAAAACTGATGCATTACAGTTTTAAATTCAAGTGCATTTCAGCAGTTTGCAAGCCTTCAATGCAACAGCTGAACTATACCTATTCTCAGATGATATAAGTTTTGAAAAGCAAGAAATGAAAAAGAAAAAGAAGCCAAACACTAGGCTGTGACCCCATGTAGCAATTTTGGGCTACAGGAAAAAGAATTTAGATTCCATTTACACCTTTTTGAAAACTCATAGTGTAAGTAGAGTTATGAAAGTAGGGCTTTATATTGAAAGTGCTGACACCATCTTAACTATAGCGCTGTGAACGGCAACACCATAACACATACATACACACACTTGAAAGAAAAAAGGCCCCTTGGATTTATGCTGCATATCATTTTCCAGTAAAAGTCAGAGGTCAGAGGTTACCTGTTTCTGCCTCAGCTCTGAACCAGTTTACTATTCTGGGCTCTGTTTTTACTAGGCTTATAGTTGTGATGAAGTCAGCAACTTTTCTTTGAACAATAAAATGTCTCAAATGTTTAAAATTATATTTGTAGAAGTTATTCCCGGTACAAATAGCATACATGTGTCTAAAAAAAAAAATTAACTGTCCTGTTTTTGTTTTCAAATTAATCATGCTAAATTCATTGTAGACTTTGCAATTTTAATTGGTAGAGCCCAACTAAGTTAGACAAACACGATCATAAAACCAGATTTTAAAGTATGTACCTACTGTGGGCTCAGAGTCAGCTTCAATAAAACAGCCTTTTTATATTCAGATAAAGAATTCTCCTTTAAACTTTAATTGCATTAATGGAACACAAAATCCACCACAGTGGGATCTCATGAAAAGCAGTACAGACATTTGAATACTCATTTGCCCTTTTGCTAAAGATTAGCTTGATGTTTAAACTTTATTTCCTACTAGTTATAGTCAAACATGCACATCCATGGACACCCACATACACACAGGTATGTGCATTCACAGGACAACACAAATTAAATCTGTTATCTTTTCATTTCTTCCTAAATTTTATTTAGTCTGGCTTTGCAATGAAGCCAAGCAGTTAAGAGGTTCAGATAAATAAAACCAGAAAAAAATGGCTTCAACCCAGTGGAGAGGGAAGCCCAGCATGTGCTACTGAAAGGCCCACGGCCTTAGAAGCATCTTAAGACATCGTTAACTCAGAATCCTAGTGGGTGTTTCTTCATGAGCACTTGAAAAGCCTCTGAGGGCAAGCAGTAGTAATACTTTTTATTTGTATAGCAGGGTATTAGTGGTGTACTATTTATTCACATTCAAACTTCTAAGCTACTTCCCTAATCTTGCCCTCAGTCAATTCACTGACTCTGTTTTACGAAGCTGGCCAGGTGACAGGCAGTTAGGCAGCTGGAATGGCACAGAAGAAAACGGGGTCGGAGAATAAAATAAGATGAGCTGATTCACAAGCTAAAGGAGGCTTATCCTCTAGGAAAACTGTATAGTATACATAGTAACTCACTAGACAGTTCTGATTTTTTAATCCTTAAAAATGAAACAAGTAGCAAAAGAGAATAGCATCTCTCCTACCTTGCTCACTGCTGTTGTCCCCACTGTGTGACGTGTGGCCACCGCTGGAAGGGCCAGGGGTTCCTCCTGAACGGGTAGATGCTGTGTCATCATGATCTCTGTTCCAAGAGGGCTGTGGGGGCACAAATCAGAAACCCAAATAAGAGGCATCTGTGAACCTTTATTGGCAAGGATCCCATGGCATAATGACAAAGCCATGGAGGGCTGGAGCACATAACCATGCCACTTTTCCCATCTCCCTTCAACCATGGTTCCAGCTCAGGGCTGCACTGGTACATTTGTAATTTGCCAGTTTCTGCTTCCAAGCTAAAATAATATCTACAAATAGTTATTCTGTAAGTAATTGCATGCTTTATTACTAAGGAAAACAAAAACATTCCAGGCAAAGAGGGAAACAAAATGCCACCACTGATTCTGACTATGTTTTTAACATCAACAAACCCTCTGGCACAACAGTCTGCTACTCTGGAAATGCAAAATGAGAATGGTGGTCTGTAACACTGTGGTTTATTGAGGCCTCTGATTCATCCTAGAAGACAAACATGGCAGAGCTTTTAAGACCTCATAATTAGGCCAGGGTCCATAATAGCTAGTATGTGTCAGCTGTTTGCCGGATGGTACATGGCAAATGGACCAGGCATGGGGACAAAAAAGAAATGAGAATAACAATAGATTCACATGGACTGTGTACACTCAGCCCCATGCAGAGCCTTCTTGTACTATTGAACGGAAAACAGATGTTGCTTCTTATCACTGGGTGCATTCGAAAGTAACATTCAGATAGGAAAAACTGGCTGTAAATTAAATTCTTGAGGAAAACAATCATGGCGACACTTCTCCCAAATCTCCCTTTATCACCAGAAAAGACTTTAATTAGCTTTTGGTGCTAGCTTTCAAAAACAGCCTCATGAGTCACCGGTCATCCTGCACAGTAGGAATGATGCAAAATACAAAGCTGGTCTTTGGCCAGGAAGTGATATTTGTCTTCAAGATTATTAGTGGGAAAGCAGGATGATCTTGTACGTAAAATATGTATACATCATCTCAATCATATAAGGTCACGCTTCATGACCATATAGTAGTAGAGTTTGCTGACCCTTCCAATATGTTTAAGTATGGGTAGTGAAATCAAAGAGCTCTTTGCTTATTTCTAGAAAAGTATTTTCCTATCCTGGAGAAGATAAGAAGGGCTGAGGAGATCAAAATGTCTCAGACACTCAGGGAGAGAAAAGTAAAGATCCCATCTAAGAGGCGGGCTGTATAGGAATCAAAGGGAAAGAGTCACTGTTCCTGAACAGGATGCATCACTGTCACTTATTCTATAATCTTGGCCAGAAGACGAATGCAGCCTGAAAAATGAAAATAAAGTTATAGAGAGATATGCCATTTGTATGTTTGACTCACCCATTATGCATATTCTCAAAAACAGTGCTAATTGATCTGCTGACTCGGTGATTGAAAGACATGTGAACTGTGAAAGAAATGCTTTTTGCAAACACGCATTCTGCAGCATACCAGAAGAATGCTGTAAGACGTAATCTGGAACACACGCTCAGAATGCAAACAGTTAATGCATAAATTTTCAGTTTGTACAACTGCAGCTCTAAAAGGGGGACTTGTTTATTCAGAGCTCTGCAGAAAGAATGGTACAGCACCCAGGGGACAGACAATGCCAGGCACAAAACCCCGGTGCCTCGCATGTAAAAGGATGTTTTTCTATGTGCTACAAATCCCACTTGAAAATATAATTAGAAAGAGAAAATGGCAAACTATTGCATTAACTGTAATTGAACAAAAGACCAGCAAGGCATGTGGGAGGCTGCAGGAACCCGTGGGAGTTTCAGGATGCATGAGATCCTGCGAGTGACATCTCCTGGGCACTCTCATTTTATTTATGTTGTCCCTCACTACTATTGTTGACTGGTGATCTGACTGGTAATTAATAGAAAAGCTAGCGATAACAAGCTAAAATACAGAGCCACAGACCAACCTCATCAGAAGCATGTTTGTTAATCTGATTAAGACTAGGACTCCAAAAGGTGACTTAGAACCAAAGAATTATTCCTTGTTATACAGGAAACTGTCCTCCTGTATGCTACAACAGACCTGATATATTCACTATCTTTTAATGAGCTCCACTGATTTATTCAGCTTTGCTCTGCTCCCTCCCCCACTTTTCTACTGTGCAGGATGTAGATTAATTCAATGCTTAATTGTTTAGTAAATTCAATTTTCCACATTCTATTCTGCATAGCTTTTGCTAAGGTTCTTAAATCTTCAGCAGTGAGCCCTGAGCCCAGTGTTTGTGATCTGTGCCTACCTTTTTTCATCACCATTTTTCTTCATCCACCACTTAATTCACCATGAAAAGATTTTCCTTGCTGGAAATTCTGATTCCACTATGATCTGTGAGGCATTCCGATTCATTGCATTTTCATTGTGTTGGGCCTTAGATGCTGGGCTCCTCTTTTCTCACAGCTATTGCCACATTATACAGGAATTCATGTAAGAAATGTTGGATTCCACCTCAGTTTATCCAAATTTTGTGCAACCTATATGTTTAAATTTGTGTGTTCACCGAAGGTAGGAGCCAATATTTTCCACCTAATATCATCCTTCTCAAAGCCTTGCTCTTCCGGAAGGCCTGTGAATACTGAATGCACTTCTCTGAAGAGAAATCTAACTTTTGTGGTCCTTTCTTGAATTAGCATTTTGTGTATTAGCATTTTAAGAATGATGTAGTTACATGAAACTGAGCATTAGAAGAAATCCACAAAGTTACCAAAACAGAATGAGAATTATGCTTAGTTCAGTTCATTAAGCATGATTAAAGTCTCAGTATCAGAAATAGCTCATGAACTCTTCCAGTATAAATATGTAAGACAGCCCTAATCAGAACAAACTCCGCCCAAATCCATCTACAGAGAAGCTCAGTTACAGTAACATATCTCTGTGACTATATGTGGTTGCACCAAACATCATTATTACTTTTAGAATAAAATATGTGCATCTGATTATGTATCTATATCTGTGAAGTTGCGAGTTGCTTGGGGCCACTTGTAATGTAAGACTGACAGAATAAAATCAAGAATGCATGGCATTAGATTAATAAAAAACCTTAGTCATGGTTTTAAATTAAGTCCCAAAGAGGCTTTTTTCTTCAATGTATATAATTTCAGAGAAAGCAATGGTTGTGTTCTTACTTACTGGAAATCCATTAAGACAAGAGGTCTTAACCTGAGGTCCAGAATCTCCTATGAAAGACTTTAGGGGGGTCTTGTTGGAACAATATTTGGGTTTACGTGCATACTTGCATATTTTTTCCAAGGGGTAGGATTCAAACTTTTTACCAGGTTCTCAAACAGGTATGCCATTCTCTCAAAATTTGAGAACCACTGCTCTAGGAGATGTTCACAGGGCTAGACACAACGGCAACAAAACAACAAAATATTGCTGGAAAGGCCTGAAAGGTTATTGACTCTGCATTCGAACTTGCCATTGGCAGCCAATGTCCTCCAGACACTATTTCTGTTGTCATGAATGGAGGCAGACAGCTAGAAAGTTCATTCCATCATTAATTTCTTTTTGATTGATACATAATATATAAACTAATTCAATTTTTCCTCATGGTTTTCCCAGTTCTAGAGCCCCAATAGACAGCCATTTGAAATATTTGAAGCAAGCTATGATTCTCGCCGTATCTTCTCTCTTTGACAGCTTGAACACTCCCATTTCCTTCTATCATTTCTTAAGAACACTTTAAAATAAGTTCTTTGGGGGTCCTTTATGATTCAATGTATGGAATTTTCAATCTCTAAGGCAATCTTACTGGCATCTGGTAGTAAAATAGAAGCAATGACCTCCCCTGACTGCAGGGTCCTCCAGGAGTGAGGGTGGTATCTTAATCTTCTCTGTCTTCTCCTTTCCTACCTCAGCACAATGCATGGCTCACGTTCAGCAGGCACCGAGTGTTTAGGGAATGAATCTGAATTGTTCATTAGTCACTGTGCCACCAACATTCCAACCAACAGACTGCAACTTCAAAAACTATCTTGCCTTCCTGAATAAAGTTACCCACTGGTGACCTTTTTTTCTTCTATTATTCGCTCTTTTTCAATCTATGCCTTAAATTTGGACAGACATCAGGTCCTCTTACCACTGTCCAGGTCTTCTTTGGATAATTCCTCCCTCCACAGTGGCTTGATTTCCTATATGCTACCAAATGTGTGTGTCTGAATCTCTTCTTTGGTCTTTAGACTTTTATGTCCAACTACCTGCAAAACCATCTCCATGCAAAGACATCCATCTCAAGAAGTCCGAAAGTGGACTTGTTTCAACTCAACAAGTCCAAAGCTAAACTCTCCATGTCTCCACCAAACCTTGTACTCATTCTTTTTTATTCCATGTCCATGTATCACAAAGTATCACATTGTCCATCTGTGGTATAAACCTGAGAGTCATTCATGTGATCTCTCTCTCTCTCCCTCTCCCCTCCCCATTCAATCAGTCACCAAATCTTGTCTATTTTTGACCCCCAAATCATTCTGAAATAAATCTCCCCATTCCATATTCGTGACTGCTGTTCTTGTTAAGGCCCTCATCAATCCCAAGTTTTAAAAGAGTTCCATTCCATCAGATCATAAGCTCTGTGAGGTCAGACATTGTGTCAGTTTTGCTCACCATTGCATCCTGACTATCAATCACAGTGCCCTGCAGTTGGCTGACACTTAGGAAACATTTGTTGAATGAACGGACTGCTCCTTGCTGCCTACAGAATACAATCTGAGGTCCTTACCCTGGTATACAAAGCCGTTTATAATCTCTCCCAGGGACCATTCCTCTCTTGTTTCTTTTGCTTCTGTAACACCCAATTGCACATGATTTCTGACAGATACTCTGCTGCTTATTGTTCCAGGCCCATGCTCATCCTTCTCCTCTGCCTGCAGTGTCTTGCTCTGTCCTGCCTGACCCCAGCCCCTGATTATCTCCTTCCTACTGGGTAAGGCACAGCTCAGATACCACAACACCTAGAAAACCTTCCCTGTGGCTGGGCACAGTGGCTCACACCTGTAACCCCAGCACGTTGGGAGGCCGAGGCGGGTCGATCACAAGATCAGGAGTTCGAGACCAGCCTGACCAACATGGTGAAACCCTGTCTCTACTAAAGATACAAAATATTAGCTGCGTGTGGTGGCTCATGCCTGTAATTCTAGCTATATGGGAGGCTGAGGCAGGAGAATCGCTTGAACCCAGGAGGCAGAGGTTGCAGTGAGCCAAGATTGCGCCATTGGACTCCAGCCTGGGCGACAGGGCAACACTCCATCTCAAAAAAAAAAAAAAAAAAATTATTTCTAATAAAAAAAAAAAGCTTCCTTGATACACATCATCCCCTGGATGAGCGAGGCCTTGCTGCTCTGAGAGCCCGGACCACCTCATGCACACTTCTAGCCTTTCACTCTTTGCTTTGTGATGACCTGTTGTGCCTGTCTACAGTTCTACACTATGAATGTTTTGAAATCCTAGACTACATCTTATTCATCCTTATATCTTCCATCCTAGGAAAATGTCCATATTAGATACAAATATATTTTTGAATGAATGAATAACTTAAGTAACACATAAGGAATCTTTAATAAATTGTCACCTGATACTGTATTCTCCCATATGAAACATCACAAAATATCTAACAAAGACTTGTACAATTTAAATATACCTCACATACTTGCATTTACACAAACAGACACAACTATAAAAATATATTAATATTCAATTGTAGCATAATAGTCAAAAGAAAGGAAATTTAAAGCTAGATAGAGTCCTATTTGAGACTTGATTGTGCCACTTACAGGGTCTTAATTAAGTTATAACCTCTTGAAACCTTAATGTCCTCATCTGTAAATGGGGATAAAAAGGACTCCCTTGCAGACATAACATCTATAAACTATCAAGCATGCAGCAAGCACTCAATAGGTGGCAGCTTCTATAGTTCTTAATGTAACAACACAAGTTGACCTAAATCAACCCTGGGATATCTACATACAGGTGTATTCGGGTTATAGACCTTAAGGAAAGAATGGTTAACCTGAGCTGGCTTTGTGCACAGCTTGGTATGCCTTAGCCTATCTCCCAGCTGGTGTGTGCTCAGGGAATGCAAACTGATCTTATTTTCACCTTGGAATAACATGATTTTTACAGGTGGTTTGCTCCTCCCCGATTCGTCAAGTTTAATTTGATAGCTAACACTTATAAATCACTTTACAGTATACAAAGCATCTTAACACATCTTCCCAGTCATTCACCACAGTAGTATGATGTCAGAATCATTTTTTTTTTTCAAATCAAAAATAAAGAGGTTTTGTTTGTTTGTTTTTTGTTTATCAAAACTTCTACCCTACTGGTCCCATTCAAAAAGGTGAATAATGGAGAGTCTGATGAAGGGGTCAGTTTTACTGTGAAGGGGTCAGTTAGCTGCTATGTAGAGAGACTGACGAAATAATCACAGTGCTCAATATTCGAAGTCAGTCTGTACCTATTAAAAGGTGGCTTTCTCTTTGGGGAGGTACATTTACTCTCTCAAATCACCAGGGTGTCTTTAGTAAACGATCTCTAGTGGCCTGAAAGAGCTGGCTTGTCTCCAAAAGTGAACAGTTTAGTCTCTCCAGGTGAGGACAATCTCTAGGTCTGCACGGGGAAGGCACCAGTGTGCATGGCGCTCAGGAATACACACGCACACTCACACTCACAGGCTTGCCCGTGTCCATACGTATGTGCACACGTGCATACCTGTGCTCTTCCATAAAGCACAGCGGATGGGATTGCTGTATGTCACCATCCCACACTGTTGGGGAAGCCACATCTAATTATCCCTCCTCCCTTTGACTTTTCCCCTCTGTCTAAACAGTGTTTCTCGGGATCCCTAAAGGCACATGACTTCAACAAATATCATTTCTTATACACCCCTCAATCAATGATGCCATCCGAGGAAAGGGACCAGAGAGATCCATATGCAGAGGAATGAGAAGAGAAGGGACCCAGGAGCTGCTGTGAGAAACAATACACATTTACTTGTGTGTACCTGAAGCTGGGGAATGGGGGATGCTGAGAAGGCATTTTATGTATGAGTATTTAAAGTCTTGTCATACTGAAACTTATTGAAATGCTTGGTGGCTTGCATTTGTATCTGCTCAATAACCAAAACATACCATATAATCATTCAACCCACTCAACTACCTTGTATTGAGCACGTGTAATTTGCTAGAGCCCTAGGGACAGCCTGCTCCTCTCAAAACATACTCCCTTGGGGCTACATCAACTAAACTTCAAATTCAGGTAATTCTGGAAAAAAAGCTATGTGGATTTCTTAAAAAAAAAAAATGTCCCTAGAAATCATTAAACAAAATTCATTTAACCACAACAAGTTTAGGCTGTATGTTTTGTTTTACCTTTTTCTTTTAAACACAGAAAAACTGCTCTTACCTTTTGAGCATTTAGATATTTTGAAATGCCATAAACATTCACAAATTAATATGTCAGTGTGCGCACATGCTGTGGATTCAGGGGCCACGCTGAAATGTTGTGAGGAATGATAATGGATGTGAAATAGTATGCTTTAAAGAAACCTTTTCTAAGTCCACACTATGCCCTGCTGAAAGTGGATAAAATGCAGAGAGGCAATTTCTCGTTCTGGGAAAAGACTGGTAGGTGCCTGAGGCACTCCCTGATGGTGGCCTACCCTCATCTTCCGCAGAGGGGCCAACTTTTTGAAAGGTTGCCTTCCTCACACAGGTTATCCACTTTCTCTACCAACTCTCCTTTCGCTCATTTCCTTCTTGCCCCCTCCCTCACTCGCTTACCTTTGCCAAGTCCGTAAGGCCTGCCAGGGTTCTTCTTGAGCCCTTTTTTAATGCTGAGATAAAATGTGCTTATGACTGCACTTAATAGAGGCCTGGAGGGTAATTCTGGTGACTCAGGGCAGATGGTAAACTAGCAGTAAGACAATGGAAATCCAGCATCCCTCCAGAATCTGTGGCTTTCACCAACACACCACACTGCCTCTTCTCACAGTTCCAGCCCTGACATGTTTGCCTAGGCGGACTTTTAATCTAGAAATGCATCTTGATCATCTAATCATCTCTTACATCTTGCACTCACTATCTTTACACAGAGCATAAGTGTGTATACTTCGGCATCAAATGAGGCAGATTTCTAAGACCTTAACAGCTAAGCAACTCTGGTGAATTGCTTTCAAATATACCTGTGTGTCTATATACATATACATGTATATATATAATCATATATGATAGTAGCGGTGGGTAGTTTGTAAAGGTGGACATAGCATCTGTTAAATCAAGTTCCATATTTCCCAGTTCTCACATACCAAAAATAAAACCTACAAAAATGATAATTTTTCAAACATTGAATCCTCTATCTATGTGTAATGAGGCATGTAGAGAGGAGGAAAAGAATTTTTGTGCTTTCTTGCCTTTGGTGAAAATTTTCCCAGGAGTAATTTCATCTTTAAATGAAAAGTTTTCTATCAGGTGATTGTTCAAGCTTCAGAAATCACTAAAGCCTGAGTTCAGATGTGAGTGTGCACATGGGTTCACACACACACAGACTGCAACACACACCTATCATATACATAAGGCATAAGGCAAAAGAACATTAAAAAATGAATCAAATGATTTTTAATTACATTGTGATGGAATTTAAAGCAGCTTGACTGTGAGATATATTTTTAAAATCTGCTATCCTTTAAAGATTTTGCCCAGTGTCCTGTAATCATCATTCTTCACTCTCCGCTCAATACTCAGGTGCTGGGCTGCTTTGGCAGGCAGTGTGGGCGGGGACCCTAGGAAGCCAGGACCGAATACCACAAAACACTTTCCCAGTGTTACTTAAAACCCTAGTTTTCAACAGCCTGGTATCTTTTAGGTTTCCACTCTCACATTTTCAGGAATTTATTAATCTGCACAGTTGAATTAATTTACCCAATACAGTAAATTAAAAGTGAGTCAACTATGCTAAGCAAAGTTCTACAGATGTAAAACAACAGTCAGAATATTCCAAAAGCTTTCCTGATTAAATCAAAACAGCACTGATACACTTTGCCCAATTCTTCAACTTTGACAATCAATGTTAACATCATCCCATGGTGACCCCACTGTGGTATAAGAAGATAATATAGATTTCTACATGTGATACATTCAGACAAATAACAAGGAAAAGGAATAATTACAAGACAAAGGCAATGGACAAGAAATGATGATCAGTTTTACCAAAGTCTCAAAACTGGCAAGTAATAGATATTATTCAAATGCCCTAAATGTTCAAATTCTACATAGCAGTTTATTGTAGAGAAAAATTTTATGAAGAAGATAAAGCTTTAATACACTAAAAATCTTAGTGAAAGTATTTATTTATGTTTTAATAATGTTTTCTTTTTCTATGCCATTGTATAACTGGCATGCTATTAATAAAAACATATTTACTGCCTTTCATGACACTATGTGTTTCTATTCCTAAAATCATACCTATAAATTGTAGTTCATAGAGTTAAATGTTTGATTGAAAAAAAAAACACTAATTCACTGACGTCACTATATTTCCAAATAAGTATACCTAAATACTTCAAACCATACTTTTCATTTATCTTTTGAGAGTTTTCTGCTGAACTTTGATCATTTTCTCTTACTTCTACTTAGCAGTGGGAGAAGAATCAGTAAATTACATGCCAGTATACCTGATGTTATAAAATCCTCTTTGTAAGATTGTTTGCTTCCTAGTGTTGTATTTTACATCTGTAACTTAGTATCAGTGCTCCTTGTTCTGCAAACAAATTAAGATAAAATAAACTTAAAAGTGTCTTATATAAAACAACTTCAAACCACAAAATTTCCAGGCAAGGTTCCTAGCAAAAAAAAAAAAAAAAAAAAAAAAAAAGAAGAAGAAAAGAAAAGAAAAAAAATCCAATAATTCAGAAAACATTGTATCCTAAGTATAAGTAGATAATATTCTGTAGGCAACCAGGCCTCAGCATGAAGCATTTGTACTTAGAAATATGGGGGAAAAGTACTTAGCACAACGTCCTTACATACTGTGGCTTGAATTTTACCCTAGAAGTTTGCAGTGATTCACTATACTATCTCAGCAAAGTATCTGAGTTCAATCTCCTTTTACAGTATGCTGAAATCAGAATAAAAATGGTTCCTCATAATAAGAATTAAGGTATTTTTCTTAAATTCTATGATTATAAAATACCCTATAAAACAACACCCCATCAACCAGTACCCAATCCTTCCTCCATAAACCCAATTCCTGTTATTTATTGAAGGTTGGGCAGAATACAAGCGAGAAGATAAAATATCACGTAATGAAATACTTATTGGAAGTTTACTACTTTTAATGTTTTAGATGCCTTTTTACTTAGTTCTTAAAGTAACTCAATCATGTAGGTACTATTACTATCCCCATTTTACAGATGATTAAACTAAGGCCCACCAGGTGCAGTGACTTGCCATCTCACAGCAAAGTCTAGATTCAGATATGAATACTCTGGCTCTAACCTGTATATAGTTCATTAGGACACCACTTTCCTGAAGGAATATGTAACTAAAAATTACAATCGCTACACTTAACTGTTTGTTCTCAAGTGTTTCTGAAGTTTTCTCTTTTCTGCTTCTAAACTCTTGAGCCAGAGAGCTCAACTGGGACATGAGAAGGAAAAACAAAAAAACTCAGCCAAGATATAGCCTTGTTTTATTCTACTACCTCATGGTACTATTCTTCCGATTTAAAAATCATGGAAATTCATATTTACCACTGATTTCCACTAATAAGTAGTAATCAGGTATTTTCTAATTTCCCTATGGTTTCTTTAGAAGCACTTCTGATGTTTTTATTTATTTATTTTTTTATTACATTTTGTGTTTTAAGTATCACTCATTCCTCAAGAATGTCTGCATCTTTAAGTCCTCTGACAATGTTAAATTTGGAGATTGGGAAAATATTATTCCCTTCCTTGATTATTTATCTTGGGTAAAATCATCAGTGAGAACTTTCTCAAAGCATCTTGACATTCAGTTTGAGTTCCTGGTTCCTACAATGGTCAAGTTTTCTGTATTTCAAGATACTTAACTAAGAGACTAGCCAAAGCAACTGTGAATTCCAGAAGCAGGATGCTGAGTTGCACTGTGCACTTTTTAAGGAATTCCAGTTAATCAGAATGCCATTCTTCAGCCACACCCAAGGCGATTATTCTAGAGACTATTCATACTATCTAACAGTTAAAGAGTATTTGGAATATTGAAAGTATATTATGAGCAAAGAAAAGCCCCATAATTGATTTGTCAATGTTTTGTTCTCCTCTTTTTCTATTGGCATGTTCTTTACATGCCCTCAATAAATATTAAACACTCAAACAACTCACTATTAGGATGGCAAGCAAACCTTTAGAATGTCCCAACAGTAGAGTGAAGAACAATGCACCTAATTGAAATGGCAGGGTAATTTGGAAAATAAAATTGAATTGCTGCAAATTCCAAATTCCACAATAAAAATGTTTATACTCACTTAAATGCAGATTGTTACTGGCTTTGAATAATTATTAGAATAAAAAATATTTGAGCACCAACAATATACTTGATGTGCACTGAACAAGCATATTCTACATCTCTCTTACTTTGTGCAAAGAAGTACAGGATATAACAACTCAGATGTTTTCTTGCTTATTTTGTTATTAAGCACAGCTTATAAAATCCCAAAATATAATGAAACAATAGGCCAAGCCTGCAAATACACAAACAGTGCTAAAAACTTTATGAACAACATTCTTCAGAAAATTTTAGAACACATTAAGGATAGCAAAAGAAGGCTGAAAGAAAGGAAGGATTTAAATAATTCTGCCACTGAATATCTTTCCTTTTCTTGAACATATTAATTTATCACCAAGATCAATTCAAAATGTAAAATTTCTGTTTCTCTTTGTTAGAAGCTAGAGCCAAGAAAACTATGACAATTAAAATGAAAATGGCAAACTGCATTTGCATCTGGAGCTATGAAATATAAACATGTAATGACTCTATAAGAGATAATATTTATCTGTAGTCTGAGGGTAATCCTTATTATCTACTTAGGGCTATACCACTTCTGGCAGAGATGCCACCCTTATCTCCTGAAGATAAATTCCATATGCCCTGTAGACTTATAGCATAATTCCCATAAATAATGTATATGATAGAATGTAAATAAATGACACATTTGTATGTTCAAGAGTAGAGGGCAGGGTTACTCATGATACTACATCTCTTACGAAGGAACAATTTCAAATAAAAGTAATGTCAATGGCGAGTTACCACAAATTTTTTACCCTGAAATATTCTCAAGCAAGGGTTTTAAAACAACTCCAGATCTGGTGGGAACTTTCAAGTAAATGCTCCAACTAAACCCAAAATGCCTAATTAATTATACTGCTGAAGTTTCTGTTCTGGTTATAGCATAATAGCAAATAGCATCGTACCTATTTGCTGATATTTTAAATTTTCTCTCTCTATATTGGCTGATTTTATGATCAATGAAATATCTAGGTTTAAAATGTTATATATGAGTTTCTGTATGAAACACAGAGCATTTTTTTCTTCAGGGAAAATAATTTTAATATTATTATAAATATAGGAAGGCTATATATTGAAAAAAATCCAAAGAGCCCACCTGCTCTAGCTAGTTTGCCAAGACTTTGTATTGTAAAAATTGTTCATCCACCTCTCTAAAGTATCTTCATTTTGAAGCTCTGTAGACAAACACTTTACTTCATGTAAATAGCATTAAGTATGTCTTTAGAATTTCAGACATTGTACATCATTTAGTTTGAAATTAAGTTTTCAAATTGCTAAGGAATAACCTCTGAATAACAGAAAACACTACAGATCACAGTTAATTATAGTTTGTCTATCAAATTAATATTTGAGAATACATCCAGATAGTTATGGAGATATTAAGAGGAGTTTTATCATCAAAGACATTCTTATTCATTCAGCTTCCAACATTTTTAAAAGAAGAAAAATAAGCCTTTTACAAGTTGGGATGGGATAAGGAAACTCTGGGTTTACAATCAAATTGTGCTCTTCATTGTCCTTTTGACAGCTGTGTCAATTTCATTATAAACTTCGTTTTCTAGAGTTTCATAATAATCATAAAAACACTTCACTTTAAAGAGTTTCTATGGGATGTAATATGAATGCAAATTCAGAATAAAATGCAAATCATGGAGGTCTGGGACCAAATATGGACTATCAGTTAAGAATACAGTCACTGAAAATAAACATTTAGGCTTTTAGAGGAAGAACACAAAGGGGCTGATATTAATCTTTATACCAAGTGTTCGCAGCTCTAGGGAAGACAAATAAGAAAAACAGTCTTCGGATTTTTCACCTAATTGTAAAGCACAGGTTGGGAATATTTGATGAATTTGGCTTCTATTCTTTCCTGTTTTGAAGTGAGTAATATTTTTCATTTTCTCACAGAAATAACCCACATATGTCTAATAACCCAAAAGGTACTCCAACAGGAAAATGAGACCCAGCAAACTAGCTCAGGTTCAAATCTCAGGAATAGGTTTCCAAAGAATTGAAAAGAAGTGATCAGAAAAAGAAAGATCTATAGTTCTATCTTGCTAAATAATAATTAACAACCCAGAAATTCAAATATAATGCATAATAAACATGCTACCATATTGTAAAGTGTGAGGAAAAATCTAGAAATAGAAATTCACAAGTAATGATTAATTCTAAGCTAGGTTATGTTGCCAGGTATTGATATTAGAATGTTGTCATATATTGATATTAGAGTAATTCTAATGTCACTCAAAATGTTATTTACTGCTATCTTCTAAATGAGTTAAAATGATGTACATTTAAGTCCATTGTAAAACGTAAGATTTTGTATTAGGTTAAAAATGTAAAAGCAGCAGCATGGCTATTTGCTAACATTTGTTAAACTCATAATGTTGTGGTCATTTTTAAAGTTTCACTTGGTAAACTTATTGATCGTAAAAGGCATTTTATTTTTTTCAAATAATATGATTTCATTTAAGGATTTTTTGGTCTTGTTTTTGAAACGGGGTCTTGCTATATTGCCCAAGCTGGCAGCTCTTCAGCTCAAGTGATCCTACTGACTCAGCCTCTGGATTAGCTGAGACTATAGGCACATGCCAGGATTTTGAATTTTTTAAAGAACTATAACATTGTGCACTCAAGGTTCTTTACTTCATGAGTATAAATTCTGTTAATTGCAAATGGAGTTATGAAGTACAAGAGGAGAATCCACTGTAGAAATGTATTTTTGAGAATTATAAATAAGTTAAAACTTCTTTTCTCAACTTATTTATCCTCCATTAGAGTATGCCATATAAATTGGTACATATGTCATGGAAAAGCCATAATATGGTTATTTTACATCTTAAAAACGGATATAGAAATAATTTGTGTTGATTTCATTATAAACTTCATTTGTATTGATATACAGCTATACAGCTCCAGATATAATTTGTATTTGATTGTATATAACTATGACACCAATAAACAACAGGTTTATAATTCAATGTGCATACAAATAAGTACTTTTTCCATCAGAGAGTCAATGCTTGCTATTATGTTTTAGTCAATTTTAGAAACACTGAACCAAGAAGTCAAGAATATAAAATAATTTAAAAATATCTGCACTCTTGTATTTTCCTTTAACAAGAACATATTTTGTAGATTAAGAAATGCTATCTGGCAAAAGAGTGTTCGAAGAGAGTCTAGTAAAATGTTGCAAACTGCTTTAATTCTGTGCACTTGAATGCATTACATTGACTGAAATTCGATGCTAGTGACAAATATTTAAATAAATATATTCTCACTTATTTCACACAGTATCCTTTATACCATTTATTCAAATGTCCAATTTATAAGTGTGGGGATTCCAGCAATTGCCCAGTGTAGGTATACGTCCTGGATAGTCTGTTTAAGACTCCAAAAATCTTCCCTAAATTCCTATAATCCTGAAATCATGGCATGTTAAATTAAAGATACAGTGAAGATGTTCTTTTATCTTTTACACTACATGGACATACTCATTTGCTTGAACTTTTCAAAATTGATTTTAAACACTCATGGTTTATTCATAAATGTTAAGGATAGCAAAATATTAAAAGTTTTACAGGATGCCAAAAATCAAATTTTGTAATTATCATTAAAACTTCAATTGTAAGAGTGTATTTTATGTTTTAGACCCAAACTTTTTATACAGGTATTACATTCTGATATTTCCTGCTTAGTAAGAAGAGCAAGCCCAGCGGGATTTAGAGTAGCGTTGTTTTACTTGGGATTTTGAAAATCTTTAAATCTATAATAACATCTGCACACTGTCAGATAAACTGTGTCACATGCTTTCTATTTTTATTTCTTTATTTGCAAAAGAATACTCTCATAATTTTTATTTAATTCTTAAATATTAAATTTCTTTGCACTCAGGAGAAATGGCAAAAAATTTTGTTTCGATTATGTCATAAATTAAAGCACTACTTTGATTCAAATATGGCAGATATCATAATCCACAAAAGGCCATGTAAATGCTACAGTTGCAAACATTTAAGACTGTGTAACAAAAATGACTGAGAACTGTATCAGTTTACTGTCCTTCAAGTGTTTCCCTGACAGTAGAGTAAAATAATTTTGAATTATAGGCCTTCTTACAGGAAGTCTTATTTCACGTTCATTTTTTTGATCATTTCCCTGTTAGTCCCTATAGGAATTTGGCTGTATGCCGACTTTCCTTTAAAAGTTTTTGTATACATACTTTGGTTGTGTATGATGATTAAATGATCATTTATTAAAACTTTAGCATTTCACATTTGTTTGACACATTTATGTTTCATAAGAAAATATTGTTGTTACAATAGAAAGCATAACTTTATCAATAAGAAAATTTTTCATTTGAATTCATGTTGACAGTATTTTCATTTATGGCAAGTGTGTTAATATAATTTTTTATGCATTCTTCATAGTTTCTCAAACTCCACCTGTGAGGTAAGCTAGGGAAGGTAAGCTAGTTTTATGATGGTAAGCTGCATGGTAATACTTTAGACTATCTACTTGGCCTTAATAAACATAAGTTTCTACTATGGGACCACAAATAGTCTTTGTTTTTTAAGAATATACAGTTTTACTGGAGATATATATATAATATATAAAACACATATATTATATATATACACATATATTATATATACATGTGTATATATATAATACATGTCACCCAGCAACAGCTGTGTTTTACATCTTTTGGGACTACGACAAACATTTAAAAATTCAAACATATGAGTGTTTGAAAACATAATGATTTAAAATTTATTTATTTTCAAAGTTGGATAATTCTAGCATATTTCAGTTACTTTTTTGAAAGCCAGGCCCATATTTTAATCCTTTTTTTTTTCCTTTCTTTCTCTTCTCTTCTTCCTCTACTATTTAAGATTCTCCATGTTTTCTAATACAGGTCTCTAAGTTAGGACCAATAGCTATAGTAACACAACTACTCTATATATTTCAGAATGGTGAGCAATGGAGTCATTCTGGTGGGAGAAGAATTGCTATTTGAATGACCTACTGCCATGGAGCTAGTTAAATCACTGAACAATAGTTACTGTTATGAGGCTTTACTTTGTACAAAGTAGCATTAGTATCATTGCTTTCCATTATTCATGGAACTTGCACTGGGGACTTCCACTGTGAGAGAGATTGAAAGAGAAAGAGACAGAGAGAGAGAAACTATGAAAAGGATATTTTTGTATTATTAGCATTTAGACTTAGAGACATTTACCAATGTAATTGATCTCAACTTATCTGCATACATGCTATACTTTTTTCCCCCTTGTTTTTTCTAAAGTGTTTTAAAAGTGCCCCTATTAAGAATCAAGACATCTTTTCTGTGCGACTCACACATAAATACACGCTAAAATGCAATCAGAAAGTAACAATAAAAATATACCCGGTAAACAACTAACTTTTAATTCAAAGGGTGCTACATAATAAAGGGCCTAGAATGAACATCCCAATTAGCCAGTGTAGTGACAAGCAGTCAACACCTTATTATTTAATCATTAAAGAGAATCTTGCCATAATTTCTCTTTGACATATATTTTAAAAGAAATTAAGTCTACATCACATGACCCACAACGCAATCAAATGTAAAGTTAGGTGATGCTAAGACTTTATCACTTCCAAGTCCTGTGGACTGAGAGGTTTCAAGATTAAGGCACTGAGTGGGAACCTACGAAACATTTACAATTTAAATAAGATGTATCCAAATGGAAGCATTTTAAAACAAACTACCTGAAAAAGGGGGCATTTTTTCTGGCTCCCACTGTTTGTGTCCAGTTTTCTTATTGGATGACAATGAATTGCGGACATTTCTAGTATTAGTAAACATTCGCTGGCCCCATTTATTTGCTTCTAAAGCAGCAGATCCAATCAATGCAGGACATGAGGTTATTTCTTGCCCTCCCAGCCCTTTCCCTGACTGTGACACCTCCCCTAAAGGGAAAGCTTAAATCTCCCTTGCAAGAATCTCCCCCGCTTTTTCGGAGGGGGCGTTTTCTGTCAAGTTCTACTTCAGTTTTAAGAATTTTAACCCAAACTCTGCTTCAGAAACAACGCTATGAACTTTTGAAATAAAACAATCGCCATCAGAGTTCCCAGGCCCACTTGGGAACCAAAGCGCACTGGGCCCGGCCTGCCCCAGATCCCAGAGGCCTGGAGGCCCCACGCTCTCCAGTCTGGGCCGCACAGCCCGGGCGACCGTCCCCTGGGAGCCCGCCAGCACTTGGCATTTAACCTGCCTGGAGATCGTGGCTCTCTGGTTCCATCTCTGAAAGCCATATTACTTCTCCCCAGACATCGGAGGCAAATCTGGATTAACATGCAACAGGGCGCCCTGTGCAACCCGACAGCCTTCGCCCAGGAGCGGCTAAATGCAGATTCAGAGGAGGACCCCCCAGAGAGCTGCTGTTGAATAAAAACTGTAATCCAAAGGGACCATTTCTTTGCCTCCCGCTGCTTGTGGGAAGAGCCAGGGCCACCGCTGAGGCCAGAGCACAGACCTAGCTAATCTCGGCTGGCTACCGGCAGGCGTGGCCACCCCAGGAGGCGGCCCTAGGGGCTTAGAGACTCTGCTCCGCTCTCCCCTCTCTCTCAACGCGTTCTTGGAGTAGAAAATGCTTAGATTCAAGGAGTGGCGAGCAACAGAAGCGGCCTAGGAAGGAAGCCGGCTGCTTCTTCCTGGAGCGCGGCCTAAAGTCTAGTAACTGAGTGGCCAGGCCTCTCCCCGCCTAACCTCTTTTGGCGCCCCCAAATCCACCAAGGACCCCTAGAACACGCGCCCCGCCTCCAGTCGAACACGCATCGTTCTTCTAAGCCAAGCAGGCTCAATCCTCCCCTCAATGCCTAGGACCATGCCCCCCCTTCCCTCTGCTCCGGGTCGCAGCTGGGAACTCGCCCCACGCCAAGGCCGGGAATCCACTGGCGCCCCTCGCTTCCCCCAGCCTCCCGGAATCCGAGATGTCCAAGCCGAGGCAAGAGCTCGGCGGTCAGGAGAGGGCGCCCAGGAGGCTTGAGCCCGCCAAGGTGGCTCTCTCCGGCTGGGACCTCCAGGCGGCCCCCAAGACTGGGGGTGGGGGAAGGAACCTAAGTGTGGTGAAGAACAGGATTACAGCTTCTACTGGTGTCTTAATATGATTTAAAAATTAAATAAATGAATAAATAAATAGAGAAGAAAAGGAGAGAGAAAGGAAGAAGAAGAAAGAAAAAAGAAAAGGAAGGAAGGAAAAGGAAAAGAAAGAAAGAAAGAAAGAGAGAGAGAGAAAGAAAGAAAGAGAGAGAGAAAGAAGGAAAGAAAGAAAGAAGGAAAGAAAGAAAGAGAAAGAGGAAAGGAAAGAACTAAACTAATACTACAAGGCCAAGTGGATTTCCACCGACTTAGCCCTCCGGGATACCGCCTAGCATCAAATTTGTCGATCCCAGGTCCCCGCGCGGGTGGCAGTCTTTGCACCCTCCAAGGAAAAAAAGTAAAATAAAATAAACCGTGCAGCCAGCGGGCCCTAGAGACAGAGGGGTTAATGAGCTAACGAGGCCCAGCGCTCTCACAGCACGAGAAGCGTCCAGTCCCGGAGCGCACCCTCTGCGGAAGTTCAAACTGGCTGGGCCGCATTCGCAGAGGTGGAGAGGCCATCCTTCCCGGCCGGCCCCCAGGACACCGCACTAGGGGTTCAGCGGCCAGGAGGGGCAGGCCAGCAGGCTACAGTGTGAAGAACTGGCGCCTACCAGGCTCCCTGGTGCTTCATTCATCGCGCCTCACCTCCCCAGGGCAGGGGAGCTCACCGGAGTGCGAGGCACTGTACCGCAGGCGCCCAGCGATTTGCGCTCCCCTCTTCAAACCCGACTTTGGGTTTGCTGTCCTCCGACCAGCTGAGACCTGGGTGAGCCCCAGGGGGTCACATGAGGGAGCCCACGCGCAAAGGCCAACAGCGCCACAAGCTCAACCAAAGCTTCGAAGCCCACTCTTAACCCGCGGGATCAGAAGTAGGATTCTCATCTTAGAGGTAGAAGAGAATAAAATGCGAAGTTTTACCCAATACAATTGCATGCCAATCTTTGCATATCTTAAGGGAATTGGATAACAAAAGTTTAGGGAACGAGAAGGAGGTAACTCTATGACATTACATTACTTTTTGTATCCCCTCTCCTTCATCCAAAAAATTCCCATAACTTTGGTCTTTTATCTTTGACTTCAATAAAATAATGATTCCTTGAGAAAATGGGGTATAAATCTTCATTTTGGAGGCAATTAAAGTGTTGATTTCATTCATGCCCCTAAGCGATTCTTGTAATTTGCTCAAATAGCTTTATGTACCCAGCACTCCGGAGCTTTTAGAATCCCATTTTCTAGTTAGGCTTGTTGGATTGCAATTTTTATTCCACAGCAGCTACTCGAGGGTTCCTCAGCAGAATCTGCACTCAACAGCTCCTAGGCGAGGGCTGGCGGGCTGAACCAGACATGAGGCCAGGCAGCCCGCGGGAGCCAGGACTGAGAGCCGCCTGCAGTTTTCCCACCTCTGCCGGGCCGCACCGGGATTGCGCACGCTGCGTGTTCTGTGCACTCGTCTACACTGCCGAAATTTCCAACTCTCCAGATCACAGTATAGACCCGGCGCAGTGGCACTTTTAAATCTCTGTTCTGCCTGTTCCTTGCTCCCCATGGGCAAAAGAGGAATTCAGCCTGTGTCGCTGGGGTTGCCCAGAGAAAGTCAAACTGAGAATATATTTTAAGAGGATGATGTTGAGAAGAAAACCATAAGATGACACCAAGAACCAGGTGTCAGGCACTCCGGCAAGGACTGTACAAGACAGCCCCTGGCCAACAGAGATCATGGCAGAGCTTGCAGAGCAGCTGGTCTTTGGCTTAACAAAGGCAGGCTGATCTCTTCCCCCAAGTCTGGACTCACGTGCCAAGTCAGAAAGAGACACAACTCTGGGCCTTCACTTATATATGAGGGAAGGATGGAGGGTGCGGAGCAGGCCGGCTACCCAAATCTCTAAGACGCCTTGCACCAATTCGCAACAGAACTGTCCTGAGCCCTGCTTCGTCTCACTCACTCCACACGTTTTCACTTTCATTGCATTTTTGCAACTCCTTTGGACCAATCCAGAAATACAGCCACAGGAGAGAGAGAGAGAGGCACACTGGGAGCAAACGGTGGTGTTGGGGTGACAGAGAGAGAAATCCCCACAGCAACTCCAAATAAAAGTCGTCCCCACTTAGAAATGCATCGGAAGAAGGGCCTGGAGGGAGGACAGGAGAGGAGGGGGCGAAGCAAGCCAAGGACTTCAGTGGAGAGCAAAGGAGGTGCGAGGTCCCCCACCCTCCTCACCCAGGGAGCCGTCGGGTGCCCCTGATGCTGACATGTCCACAAGCTGCCAACCCAGAGGGCCCAGAGCACATACCAGCTGGAGGATGAGTGGAAAGAAGGAGGAGAAAAGTCCATATTTATCTGTTTTTATAACCTCGGCCTGGTCTTATTTTTTCTATTAAGTACAATAAAATGGGTGAGCTTGCAGTGAACACCACACAAAGCAATGTTCAGTGAGGTCTAGAAGCGTTCGGCCGAGGAAAACTGACAAGACAGGCTAATGAACCGTATAGACAGGGAGAAAATAGCCAGCATTTGCTAGATTTCAAATCCTCGCTGTCTCCCTTAGACCACCTATCTTGGATTTATTCCTAATAAAATAAGAAATAAGCAGACCCTACACTTTTCTTTTCTTGAAGATAGAAGGGGGGAAAATGCTCCGGAACAAAGCCCCTACAATCAGAGGCGGTCACTGGCAGTTAACACTCCCATTATTATAGAGGGTAAATAAAATAAAGACAAAAATTAAAAGCGACAAGAAACAGGTCAAGTTTGCTAGCAAAGCTTTTACAAGCTCATCTCTCCAGGTCGAATCCCAGAGCCAGCCTTAATGAAGCAATAATAGCCACATTATTCAAAAATTTTCATTTCGATGGAAATGTATCTAAAAGGGACTTAATCACATGCAAATAATAAAAGGAGGTGGTGGTGACCCAGCAAGCAATATGCATACAGATTTTTTTTTTTCCCAGGGATGTTGAAATTGAAAAGCGCATACCTGGTCGGTTAGATTTGCTGATCTTGTTATATCTTCACTGTCTGATTTTGATCCTCCTTCTCTATCGTCTATCACCAAATCGATAGGCATTTTCCCTTTCAAACAGCTAATATACCGGTGGCAGAAATTGTCACATAATTCGTGTACCTACATTATGACAGAAATAAAAAAATGGGAATATAATCAGGAGTGCATAAATGACATTGACAAGTGCAATCCACCCCCCTTGTGAGATCCAAACTTCCAAATAGGGGAAACACAGGGCAATTGTCCTCCAGAGACCCCCAGACGCATCCAGAATTAGGAATAACTTTCTTTTCTTGCAAAATAGAGATATCCCAGAAAATTGACAGTGACAAGATGATTCACAGGCTACAACATATTCAACACCCGTGTTAAATTCATCTGCTCCTGGGGCTGTGGTCATTAGAGAGGTGACCTGTGTAGGTGACATTTAAGGTAAACTATTTAATTTCATCCAGTGGCTTTATCATAAATCCCTTTCCAATGTGTCTAAAGAAAAAATGCATATGTCTGTATATATATACAGACATGCACATGTATATTCTCCAAAGGACCTGTACTGTGGTGGTATAGGTTATGTGTCTGACAACCCAAGTCCTTATTATATTTGTAATTAAGGTTTTTATCTCTAAAGATCATATTTTAGAATAGTTTCTTAAAAAAAATAGAAGGAAACCAAGTTGCCAGCACTCATGATATGAGAAAACATACAGCCACAAACCATATCAAATTATTATTATTATTATTATTACAAAAAGAAGAATGAATGCCTCAAAACATTTAGGTGTAGGTGCCCAGGTTTCCTACAGGGCCCACGCATCACTGACATGCAAAAATTCACAAGAAACCCCAGTGTGCTTGCAATTTAATGTTAGTTTGAATTACAATGCATTAAGTTTTTATTGCTGAGATTTATAGAACAGCTAGCAAAATCATGTTATCCCACACCCTTTCTTGAGTGTGCAGGTGGGATGTGTGCAGGATTCACAGATTCAAGAAATTGACACAACTATCAACTCTGCTTTGTCTCTGCAAAATGTTTAATGTGCCTCCCCACCACCCTCCTCCAGACTCCTTCCCGCTCCTCCTCCTCCTCCCCTTCTGCCTCTCCCATGTGTCTGTCTGATCTGCTGCTGCACTCACGACTGTCTTCCAGAAACTCACTACAACTGAACAAAACTTTTTTCTTCCTCAGAGGCAGCAAAGAAGAGGAGGAAGAGGATAATACCACAGAGGTATTAACCTGTGAAGCAACCTCACAGCGGCATTCTAAACATCAGCTGGAATGTACAGAATTGCAACTATTTACACAAAGCCAGCAAGTTATTAAGCATGAATACAAGGCTAGGGCGTTTGTGATCCCAGTTTTAGTGGCTGAAATTGTAATTAAACTGCGAAGAGAAATGGACGATAAGATTGGCCTTGACACTAATTACTAGAAAGAAATACATTTATGCAAATGTCTCAGAAGCCTGAACTTCAGCCATCCCAAACCTTCCCCCCTGTGTATTTAGGGGTAAGGGGTAAGTAAGGAAAAGGAAAAGAGGCTAGAGAAATTACCTTCTCTAATTCCAACAGATGAAACCTTAATACTTGTATGGCTTGAATCATCTGCAAAGATACAAAAACAATGAGCACCCCGTTCCTGGCTTGCAGAAAACTGGCTGTCACAGCTCTACTATCTCCAGCCCACCCCTCCCACCAGTAAATAGAGTTATTTTGATTTATGGCAATAACACTAAAACTTAATAGCAGCAACTGGGTACCATCTAGAGGTTTATATTTCTTAAGGAGAAAAAAATAGCTAAAACAACAACAAAGTATCTAAGTGGGGATCATAAACACTCTCTTCCCCCATAGCTCTCTCCTTTCTCAGTCCCACTGGCCCCACTCTACCCGATAAGGGCCACAATAGTGGACTAGACGTTTCTTTGGAAGAAATGGATAAAAAAATATTCCAAATGGCCCTCAAATGGTGGCTTATCCCATTGCAAAGTTTCTGCTGCCTTCCTTACACCTTTCAGGCAAACTGGTTACTTGGGGGCTCTTGTCCGGTGGCTGCCCTCGTGATGGGACTTCAAGGGCTGGGAAGTCCGCAAAGTTTTAGCACACACGCTGACAGGCCGGGAGATAAATCCCCGCGCTGATTAGAGCTGCGCAGCCCGGCTGTCATAAAAAACAAAAGCTCGCGTTTCCCCGCGCCGGCTCGCCCAGCCCCTCTCGAGATGAATTTATTTCCCCGGGATCTTGTCCCGGACCATTTGTCCGTGGACAGAAACATTTGCAGCCAACCTGCAGGCACAAGAAGGCCGGTCTAGAAATCTCAGGGCTCTCAAAGCAAAGCTGAGGGAGCTGGAGGTGGGAGGTGGGGGGCCGAGGGGGGAGGGGAATAGGGGTCCGCTCTTACCAAGTTATCCAGTTCTGGATTAGAAGAAAATAGAGGTTTTTCTGCGCGAATCTAAATACAAGTGAGAAGGAGAGGGGAGAAGGAGGGAAGGGAAAAGAAAAAAAGAAAGAAAATTTTGAAATCTGGTCGCCCTCCTAGTTTCTTGCCTCATTACCCTGTTGGGGGCAGGATGTAACCCTCCGGGAGGGACCCGGTGACACCGAGTTCGTCCCTGCGCAGAAACACTTCAGTGTGAATTAAATAAGCTGAAAACAAGCCCAGAGCTCAGTCTTGCTTCTACTAGCAACTACGGTTTCTCGGGGAAGGCTGCTCAGCCCGCCAAGTCCACAGCAGTCACAACCGTGGTGTTCTCGATTATATTTTGCAGAGTGACCTCTCTGCGTTTGCTTTCTGGAGGGTGAGTGGGTATGCAGATGGGTGATTTTAAGTTATCTGCAAAGACACTCTTAGACAGAAGGAAAATCTGAGGTTGGAGGTAACACGCTTGGCTTAGGGCGGACTATGTGCTGGCTACTTTTGAAAGCGTGCCGTGTGTGTGTGTGTGTGTGTGTGTGTGTGTGTGTGTGTGTGT